>NW_027187308.1:7884678-7906934 GCF_028583685.1 Petaurus breviceps papuanus
TGTGTGTGTGTGTGTGTGTGTGTGTGTGTGTGTGTGTGTGTGTGTGTTTCTTGTTAAAAACGATGCAAAGGACAAGTTTAAAGAAAACTATCCTCTTTTGTTCATGACATGGCACAAACACTTCATTAGGGTTTGTCTTGGTACAAACAGAAAATAGCTGTAAGAGAAGTCCTCTTTTAAAGGAAGAGTGTGTGTTTACATACATAGAGGGATATGCTAAGAAATACACATTACGCAATTGAAATTATTTTTGTTGTTCAGTTATTTCAGTCATGTCAGATTCTTCATGGACCTATTTGGGGTTTTCTTGTCAAATTTACTGTGAGTGGTTTGCCATTTCTTTCTTCAAATCATTTTACATATGAGGAAACAGAGGTTAAGTGACTTGCCTGGGGTCATACAGCTAATAAGTGTCTGAGGCTGGATTTGAACTCAGGAAGATGAGTCTTCCTAACTCCAAGTCCAGTACTTTATCTACAATGTCACCCAGCTGCCCAGTTAAAAATATTACTATGAAACTAATTTTAAACAACTTTTCAAGTGAAGATATTTTGTTCATTTTTGTCATCAGGACTCTTGTTTTTCTCTCTCTTACCAACAGGACAATTATCAGTTAACATACTAAAGTTCTGTCAAAGCCAGACTTAGGGAAATGTAGAGCTTATATTCAGAACAAGAATGTGAATGTTTGATTTAGATGGAGTTTGACTTTTTTTCAGTGCGACCCAGCCTTCCAAGCTTAGCTCAACTGCTATTGCTCTCATTTAGCTGAGGTAAGGAAAGTGTGGCACCATTTGGTACTTTTGTGGGGAAGGTGCAGGAGGTAGGGGAGAAATTGAGGCATTTCCCCATACAACGTCTAGCAGTGTGGCAAGAGATATTCAACAAAATCTATTGAACTGAACTGTCCAGGGTTACCAGATCAATCACCTTGTTCTGTATAGCATTTTTAAATGTAGGTAGGTTTGGACTAACCAAAAGAAACAATGAACGTTTGTCTGGTGGCTTGTATTATCATGCCTACTTTTTGGGAACATGAGAGAGCAGTCATAGCCTGGTGCCCCTGGGAATTCTGCCCAGTATTAGGTATATCTTAGTGACCTGTTTATTTGGTGCACTCGGCACAACATGAAATTTAGGAGTGTTCATGTTGATTTGGTTTGAATTACTCTATAACTAAATTATATTTGATGATGTGTCGATAAATGAAAGCAAGAAAATGCTACTTAACTTAGAAAGCCTAGTCAGCTTTCTAAGGCTTAGAAACAGAGAGCTGTATCATACATTCAGAAGACTTCAGTTCCACAGGGGTTTCCTACAGGTTCAGAGAAGTATCTGAACACTGAGTTTTCTGCATATATTGTTATACGACATCATGCATGTTTCAAGACTAAGTTTTAAATAACTTGTACCTTGAAGTTTAAGACTAAGAATATAGAGAAACTAGCTATATACTAGGGAGATATGTGAAAAGTGATATTGTCTTTAGGCCATTAAAAAAAATCATTGGGGAGGCTAGGTGGCACAGTGAATAGTGCACCAGCCCTGGAGTAAGGATGACCTGAGTTCAAATATGGCCTCAGACACTTAAGACAAAACTAGCCATGTAACCTTGGGCAAGTCACTTAACCCTAATTGTCCTACCTTCCCCCCTCCAAAAAGCAAAAAAAAAAAAAATCATTATCTGATATTCAAGAGTTCTGATGTAGGGGAAGGAATGTGGAATTCTAAAATATATTAAAAATGACCTTGGACTATATGAAAATATTTTTTCTGCCCTATTCTACTAAGGCCTTAGAATAAATTCCTATTCATACTTCCTTCTTAAATAAGAAAACGATCTTTAAAGGGTAACTGATTTGTAATGGAAAAAGTGATGAAAGAAACGGGAAAAGTTCATCTATTTATATATAGTAATTTCTATATTTCTCTATGTCCTCCAACTGTCTCATAACACACAGCAAAGAAATGCTATGATGTAATGCTTCTCCATTAGAGCTCACTGTACTGGCTGTTTATTTCTTATCTAAGGCCAGGAGACTCTTGGAATATGAAAGACTGGAAGACCAAGGGGTTGCAACAGACACAGTACACTTGGATTTCAACAAGACTTTTGGAAAAATTCTGTATATCTTTATGAACTAGAAGGAGAAAAGTATCCTGGCTTCCCATACAGTTAGATAGGCACAGTTTAAAATGTAGGCCTATGCTCCAAAATGAGTGATTAATGGATAGGTATAAATGCGAAGGGAATTCTCTAGTGGATTGCCTCAGGGACTGGCTCTATTGTTTTCAACAATTTTATTAGTGATTTGTGCAAGCCATTACCAAAGCACTGGGCTCCCTTGGCCTGGGTTCAATCTTGAGAGTCTCTGTCAAAATTTTATATGGCTCATGCCCCCAACATAAAGTTTCCCCTGGCAACATCAGAATTTGGATTAAGAGCCCTAAGCTTCCATGAAAGGACTCAGGCTAACAAAATACTGAATACAGGACAGGTTTTATTTAATATGACACAGAAAATGCACAGGACTAATGCAAAAGCTAATAAACTTCCTTTCTCTTCAGGAGTCCCAGGGACCTATGCGTTCCCCTAGGGTAGGGTTTTTATACAAAAGGAAATAACTTAGGTTTACTTAAGAGTCATGTCAGTTCTCTCTTTTTGATGGGCTTCCACCTGCCCAGGAACTTATTCCAGTCCCCCTAAACTATATTATTATCCTGGGGCAGTCCCTTTGCTCCCCAAGAATAAAATATTCAGGGTTGTTAGGGAGTCAAGATGGATTTGAAGTCAGAAGACCTGATTTTTAATGCTGAACAAGTCATTTAACTTTTTAAGCTTCATTTTCCTTACCTGTAAAATGAAGGGACTGGACTAGAAGACCTTTGAGGTCTATTCTGGGGAAGGAATTGGTTCAGCTCACTCCTCTGGGCCATTTCTTATCCTCTGCATCTATGGTGATAACCACTTCACTCCTTCTGCATCTTCATCTAGTGATGCTGACTTCTCTCCTTCACTATATCCATCCAACAGTGGTTCCTGTTCTCTGCCTCCACAATGGTCCATGTCTACACATTGGCATGTGTCTCTGATTTTATTCCTTTTCTTGGGTCAATACGGTTCCTTGGAGGGGGCTTCATGGATGAGTATACCTCTCTTTAGAGGTCAGAGTCACTCCCAAGTTCCTCTCTGCACTTCTCTCTTGTCTCTCCACCTCTCTCTAAGTCCATGTGAAGTCTCTGTCAAAAAATAGGGCATTTGAACTAGCTGTGGGAAATAGGCATAAACTTGGATCAGTGTCCAAACAAAGGTCATCTTAGTAGGGTTTTGAGGATGCAGGAAAAGGAGAAGTCCCATTTTGTCAAACTGACACAAGGGGGAAGCTGCTTGACCCTGCCTGTAGAATGCATAATCTCTACACTTGCCAGATCAAATATTTATCAAATTTGGGAACAACATAAAGTTAAGAGAAAAGCTAACATGTAGGAAAGTAGAGAGAAGATCTCAATGGCTTAGAATGGGTAGCTGAATAGGATAAGAAATTCAATAGGGATAATTCAATCCAATGAATAAACACTTTTAAAGTGTCTGTGCAAAGCTAGGCACTGGAGACAAAAACAGAAAAAACGACACAGACCTTGCCCTCAAGGGAGTTTATATTCTAGATGTAGTACAGTGGTAGAAAGAATGCTGGACTTAAAATCTAGAAAGATCAAGGTTCAAGACTCCTAGGCTCATTTTCCTCATCAGTAAAATGAGGATAATGTCTTCTAGTATTTACCACACGGGGTTGTTGATCAAATAAGGTATTTCATGTGAAGTGCTTTGCAAACCTTAAGAGCCTTACATAAAAATTAGCTACTATGATTATGGAAGAAATACAAGTACCAAGATAATTATGATACAAAGCAGAGAGTGGTGAGAGCAAAGGAAAGAACCAGACAAGGAAAATCTGAAAAAGAAGAGGAAAGATTAGATGTAAGGGGCAGGGATCAGGAAGGGTACATAGAAGGAGAGGCACTTACACCTTGCAGAAGTGTATCACAGTCATGAAGGATGGCCTAGGCAAACGTACTCAAATCTGCTCTTGATAGGCCACATTTGCAATTTTTTATTTGGTTCCTGGCACCAAATCTTTAGGGTATGTGTGTCCAGAGGAAAGCAACCTGAATAATGAGGACTAGTTGGAGAAACTAGAGCTAGTTAGCCTGGAGAAGAGTTGGAGATTGGAAAGGCATAATAGCGGTTTTCAAGTTTTAGAAGGACTTTCAGGTGATAGTATTAGATTTCTACTCATTCAAGGGAAGAGAAAAGGAAATAAAATATTTTATACTTTCTAATATGTGCCAGGCACTGTGCTAAACGCTTTATATAATACAATACAAAATATAGTATAATATAATATAAAATGTGATATATAATATAATACAATATCTAATTTGATCCTCTTAACAATGTTCTGAGGCAAGTACTATTATCCCCATTTTACAGTTGAGGAAACTGAAGCAAACTGAGGCTGGATCTGAACTCATGTCTACCTGACGGCAGGCCAAATGAAGCCAGTCTGTCCATTGTGCTGCCTAGCTGCTTCCAAGGGGAAGACCAGAACACAGCAGAAATTGCAGAGAGGGAGGATTTTAACTCTATTTAACAGAAAACCTCTTAAATCAAATATAAAATCCTCTGTTTGACTTTTAAAGCCCTTCTGAACCTAGACCCATCCTACCTTTTCAGTCTTCTTACATCTTACTCTCCGACTTGTACTCTACAATCCAATCACATTCTATCTCTCCTCTCTGGACATTTTCACTGGCTATCTCCAATACCTAGAACCTTCTCCATGCTCACTTCTGCCTCTTCCTTTCCCTTGCTTCCTTTAAATCCCAGCTAAAGTCCCATCTCTGAAAGAAGCCTTTCCTAGTTTTCCTTAATCTTACTGCCTACTGATCACCTCTAATTTATCCTCTATCTATCTCATTTATACATAGTTATTTCATGTTTTCTCCTCCATTAGAGTAATGTGGCCACAGAACTTAGCACACCTGACACACAGTAGGTGCCTAATAAATGCTTGTTGACTTGACTAACAATTACAGATGCCAAAAAGTAGAATAAGCTGCTTTAGAAGTCACTCAGTTCCCTATTAATGGAGGTCTTTAATTGGAAGTTGGATAGTCACTTTGTCAAGGATGTAGTGTAGAAGGACTTCTAGTGAAATACATACTGTTCTATGTGGCTTTTGATATCCTTTGTAAATCTTCCACTTTATAATTCCAAAAATTATTAAGAGAAAAATGAAATGACAGTTGCAAAACACCAAGTAAATTCAAAATGAAAACTACAGTATACATCCATGTGAAAGTCCTTCGGTTATTTATAGATATATACTGTGTAGAAGAAAGCAAACTTGTTCTACATTGTTGTAAAGGTCAGATGTGGACAAATTAAGGAAAGCTAAAAAGCAACAGAATTTGGCTAAAGAAAACAAACTATTTACAAAAAAATCTGAATTATTTAACAATGCACTTTTACCAAGAATTTAGAGAATTCTCCTGTACCACTGAATTCTCTGTCTATATGTATTTAAACAAAAGTTAGATGACCATCTGCTAGAGAGAATTAATTGGATAAGAGGTTAGACTCCAAGACTAAGGACCCATCCAACTCAAATATTCTATGACAGATTTGTTGTTAAGAATTTAAAAATGTGAACTTATCTGAAGACCAAGAACCCTTGGTGAACCTGAACTGAGTACCCTATTGCCTCTTTCTCCCTCTGTAGCCCTGTTCATGGAGAAAATAGCAGAATACAAAAAAGGGAATGCTTAAATAACTTGACTGAAAATGGTAGAAAGGAGATAAAGACAAGCAATTGCTAAATTAGGTTATCTGGTTTTCAATATGCCTTTTTTAGTCATCAGGTTTTATTGAAGTTGGCTGGATTTAGTGTCTTCAAATGTTGGTGTCTAGGGGGTAGTAGGAAACAAAATTAAACAGAGAAACAATGTTCTTGTCTTATTTTTTATTTTAAGATACACAAGTTTAAAAAAAAAAAGCCAACATGCCCTTTTCCCTTATGTGGCTATGCAATGAACAACCTGGCTCTTCTGTAACTTAGCAGTATTAAAAGTCTATTTTTAGCCAGTATTTTTACAGATGAATCACATTTACCATTTGACAGTTAATATCCACAGCCCAACCAGTTCTGCTAATGACTGGCCATCCTACATTTCTTCCCATTTCCCTTCTAGGGAACTGAATTACAGCTAAGTGGCTCAATGAAAAGGATGAAGCCCAAATGGAAAGCCAGCAGACACACTGCTCCAAAATGCAATAAAGTATGGGATGTTTATCAAATAAAAACTTAAGACTGTGGAAGTCAGTGTCATAAGCTTAGCAATGAATCACTTGCACTCCAGGTCTTATTTCCTATCCAAGGATTAAATATTGCTCAAACCCAAGAACAAAGATGAGTTTTCACCTGTGTTCTCTAAATGGAATGTTCCCTCTTAATGGTAGAGCTAGGAAATAGATAAAAGGGTAACTAAAGATCCCTGCTATAAAAAAAAGGGGCAGAATGCAAGTGAGTTGGGAAGATGCTTACCTCACGAAGGATGGGGATCTCAGAGAAAGCAGATCAAAACCTCCTAAGTCATGGTAATTAACTGTCAAACTCAGTGAATTTTCACTGGCTTAATAAATTAAATTTATTATTTAAAAAAATTAATTAATAAATCATTTATTAAGTTAATAAACAAATTGAGGCTCTTAAGATGTTAAAACAGTTTAAGGCCTAGGCAAATTTATTAAATAAAATCATAAATAATTTATTTAAATTTACTTTTACTGCCATGTCTGGAATTCTCTCCCTCCTAAACCTCTGTCTCCTGGATTCCCTTGTTTCTTTCAGGTCTGAGCTAAAATCCCATCTCCTGCAAGAAGCCCTTTTCTGCCCACCTTAATGTGAGTGCCCTCCCTTTGAGATTACCTCCAATTTACCCCCCCCACACACACATATATTTTACATAGCTGTTTACATGTTGTCTCTCCCTCATTAGATTGTAAACTCCTTGAGAGTAGGGAATATTTGATTTACCTGTATCCTCTGGAATTAGCAGTGTTTAACACATAGTAGGCACTTATTAAGTGTTCTAAATCACTAACAGGGAAATGCAAAATAAAACAACTTTGAGATGCTACCTCATACCTATCAGACTGGCAAAGATGATAAAAGAGGAAAGTGACAAATTTTGGAGGAGTTATGGGAAAACAAGTTACTAATATACTGTGGGTGGAGCTGTACTTTAGTCTGTGCTGGAAAGCAATTTGTAAGTATGCCCAGAAAAGCTGCCAAACGTTCCATACTCTCTAGTCCAGCTAGATTACTACTAGGTCGATAGCTGATACAGATCGATAAAAAAAAAGCTTAACTGTAAAAATGAAAATAAAAATAAAAAATAATGACAATTTCTATAAGCTTGGATGTTTTTAGTACCATAGTCAATTACTTAATCCACATATACCAGAGCTGTCCTAAAACTAATCATTTTGCCCTCTGACAGCTACTTGGATGCTCCCTTTCTAATCAAATTTATCTCTGGTCCATTCCCTATGAATTCTGATAGTCTTCTTACTATCCTTTGTAAACCAGTCTAGTCAAAACATGGTCTTGTGATGAAAATTTCACTGGCTCCAACAGGCTGGAGGCTGACAAATTTCCATCAGTGTAAAGTGCTCTGCATTTGAAAAAAGCCTGAAAAAGTTTATTAACAAAGAACTCAAACACATTCTCAAACATTTGCTCTACATAAAAGCACTTCAAAAGAAAACAAACTCACTGAGCTGCTGAAATGGTATGGATTTGTAAATGTATAGGATTGCAGAAGTTTGTTTTTTTTTCTAAAAAGAATTAGCTGTGCAAATATCAGCAAAAAGTGCATTAGTATGAGTTTTCAACTGTGACATAGATACAGTCTTATTAAACAAAATTGGATATTATGACAGCATTTATTACAGTTCTAAGGTAATCATCTGTCTTGGTGATGTATGAGTAAGTTTACCTAAATCCAAGTTACTTTTGATTGGTTAGCTCAACATCACAATGTGCAACAAATTAAAAAAAAATTCCTCCCCTTCAAACTCTGCATCATAGATACTCTGAGATTCTATGGACTCTACAAACCTGTATCTACATAGACAAAGATAAGACAGAGCAATCAATCATTCTACTCTGTTAATCTGATACTGGAGAATGACAAACCACCTTTAAGGTTAAGCTGAGGATTTTTTTACGGGTTGAAATTTCCAATCTGCTAAATTGCCTCTGAACAAATCAAGGAAACAACTGCCAACACCTACTTGTCCTCACAAATGGCTAGAAATACACCTAGGACAACTGCTTCAGTCAATAAGTTTAATCAGATCGCCCATCCGAGGTAATGCCGAAACAAAACAAATTGTCACTTCGACCAAATAGTATTGTGTGCCCATAAAAATGAAGTCATCTATTACGATGATATAAAATCACCCAATTTTAATGCTGGCCGACTCCACCTTTACTTAATCCAAGATCATTGTTTTGTGGTGAAGACATGTTGTTTTTCTTGTTATTGTTTTGATTTCACCAAAACCTTGAGATCAAACAATGGAGTAGGAGTGTTGGTTGATGGAAATTACTGGTGGAAAGGGAAGGAGGAAGAAGGAATAAAACCTTATGATCACAGAATTATGAGCAGATTAACCAGTTTGCTGTGACTAACTTGTTGAACAACTGTAACCACACCTTTTATTTTGCAGGTAAGAAAATTGAGGCTATTAGATGTTAAAACAACTAGTTTAGGACTTAGCCAAAAGCAGAAGCTTGGTAAAATTCTCTCTCCACCACATGTGCTGCCATTGGATTCAATATGATTTAATTAAATTCAATTTCACTCAACACTTATTAAGTATCTATTACTGCAAGGTACTTGGTTAAGGGTCAGAGATAAAGACAATCTCTGCCCTCAGGGAGCCTGAATTTTATGGGGCAAAGAGGAAATAGAACATGTAGATAAATATATAAACTATATAAAAGTTAATACAAAGTAATTTCAGATGTAAAGGACAGAGCACTAAAAATGGTGGCAATCAGGAAATACTAATGAATAAAATTGAAAACAAAACAGGATCATTCCCCTCTATGTGCTTTCTTAAAGGAATAAGATTTGTATTGTCATTTCACATAAACAAAACAGATGCAACTTTTTTTTTTTTTTGGTGAGGTAAGATGAAAATCCCAAACCACTATTGGTATTTCAATATATTCTCTTTCCCAGCCCATCCTCCAGAGTCAATGACCAATGCATTAAGAATTTGCCAAGAGAAACAATGAAGTCACTGATCCTACAAAGTCTGAAAGCATCGTCCAATTTGCCCTTTTGTTTTCTCCATCAGGATGTTTAATTACTTCTCATTATTAGTTCTCATTTGTGGCTGTTGGCAGAGGAACATGTAACCTCAACTATTGTAAACAAGTGAACATATACACTCTTCCCCTTCAGTAGTTTCTGATGCTACAAATAATTGGTTATTGTTAAATGTTGTTAAAACAATATGGGGTTGACTTCATTAATGGGTAAAAATGTTAACTATTCCTACACCCTAAAAGATTAGAGTTTTGAAAGCACTCAAATCAATTTTGACATAAATTTGCACCATTAAAAAAATTCTCAAGGAAGTCATGCCTATGTGCTTAGATATTTTAGAGTATATAAATGGTTCTATGAGTTCTGTATATTTTAACTTGAATTCAAATGTTTGTTGGATTTGTTGAATAATTCTAAATGCGTTACATAAGATTAATAGTATCTCTATGTAGACTCCACAGAAAGGCTTTCTGATCCAAATGCTTAATTTTATGGGTCCTGGGATATGGTGCTATTTAGAAAACTGATCTGCTCAACAGAAATCTCATTTACCTTTGGATATGGGGAGGCAAAGGCGGTGCATTAAGGGTTTGTCTTGTGTTTTTGTAATAACAGCACCTAGCACACACAGTCCTTGAGAAACGACCAGCCCTTAATAAACTCTGAGAAGGAAAGGAAAGCATTGTTAGATGCTCAGAGGGAACATATAGTACTTGTGATCTACAAATTTACAGCCTCAAAGAGACAAAATAGGTATAATAGCAAAAGTAAAAGCCAGCATTTGATAAAGGACATAACAGTAGTAATGAGACTAGTGACACAAGTAATACATGAAAGGAGAAATATCTTGTGAAAACTACCTGAAACTATTGGGGGGGAGCAGGTTACAGGTTCAATGTAGTGAAAAAGGAAGAAAGGAAAAAAAACATTTATACAGCACCTACTATGTGTCAGGCACTGTGTAAAGCACTTTAAAATTTTTATCTAACTTGATCCTCACAACAAACCTGGGAGGTAGATGTTATTATTATTATTCCCATTTTACAGCTGGGGTAACTGAGACAGACAGAGGTTAAGGGATTTACTCAGGGTCATACAACTAGTAAGTGTCTGGAGTTGCATCTGAATTTAGGTCTTCTTGATTCCAGGGTTAACACTCTATCTTAGGCATGCTCTATCCACTGAGGCACCTAGGGAAGGGAGAGATTATATTCACAGAGCTATGGACTGCTTTCAGTGTTCCCAAGCTGCTCCCTCTTACAAATGACTTATGTTTTAAACAATTTCTTCCCATTATGCTATAGTGAATCAAGAATCTTAAAAGAATCAAAATCATCAATGAACCAAAGCATAATGGAAAGCTGTGGAGGATATGTTGACTAAAACAGATTACCAATGATGCATGTGAGAAGTGGCATATTAAAACATCATAAAAGACGTGAATTTGCTGAATAATGCCAAATGTGCTATGTGAGACTATTACACACACACACACACACACACACACACACACACACACACACACGAGCCCTCAATGGATGTTGCATATAGATAATGATCTAGGACCAAAACTGAAAAGGGAGAGAAAGAATCTCAGAAATCATCTCCTAATGGGGCTTTGTTATATCTTTAGAATATTTTGAGAACTGTATTTCAATAGAATTGGTTTCTCTTCGGTTTCATAATTCTTTGTATTTTACATATTTACATATTTAAAACCTTCATTCTGGGAAGGGGTCCACAGATCTTACCAGCCTGCCCAAGGTATCCATGACAAAGATTAAAGTGCAAACCCCTTAATTCTACTATCCCTTTCACTTTATAGATAAAGATGCTGAAGCACCAAATGGTTGTTACATTTCTAAGGGTGTATATGCAGAGAGAGACAGAGCCAAGAATACAATGCTCATTTCCATACTAACCCAGCATTCTTTTCACTACTAAGTGCAAAGTTTCAATCAAGGAACAAGAACAGGAACTGGGACTGGGCCTTTTACTATTTTATTCCAAGACTCTTTGACCTAGCAGTTTTTGCCAGGAGTACAGAACATTCTTCCAAGCCCCTTTGTAATGGATAAGAAGTCATTCCTGATTACTCTGCCATCAGTGAAATCACATGGCAGAAGAGAAAGCATACACAAATGTCTAAGGCTACAGCTACGGCCAGGCGGGTCAGTATACAGAGTGCTGTGGCTGGTATCAGGAAGATCCAAACTAAAATCCTCCTCAGATACTTAGTAACTGTGGGACCCTGGACAAGTCATTTAACCTCTCTTAGTCCCCCCTCTCCCCGCCGTTTCCTCATCTATAAAATAGGAATAAAAACAGCAGCCTCACAGGTTGTATGGATCAACTAAGATAACATATAAAGTATTTTGCAAGCCTTAAAATGCATTTAAGATAAAAACGCTACTTGTCAATATATCTTTCAAAGGAAATATGTGCACTCTGGCAAAGAAAAAAGATCAAAGTCAAAGTTAGAGTTCCATTAACAAACACTTTTAGAGTCAATATAATTAAGAGTCATTAGATTGTCTTATGCCTCTTTTTGTATCTCTGTAGCTCAGCACAGGGCCTAGCACATAGTATGTCCTCAATAAATGTTTACTGATTGATATCAGTCAAGTGTTCGTTTAACAAAGACTTAGGCCTTGATTAAAGGAATGCAGAAGCTCACAAAAGCATGGCTGAGCATGGGTTTCTTTTCTGTGGGAGTCTAGATAGATGAAATCCAAGAGATCTTGGTGTATGCAAAATCTTAGCAATGGAGGTGTTTCCATCACTAAGGCAGACCCTCTGAGCGTAACTTGTGAGATGCCTTTCTGCTTAACTGTAGCTTCTGCCGTGTGATTTCACTGATGGAAGAATGTCAATATGACTGTGGTTCTGTTTTACTGGCGATGGATCAACTTGTTGGTCATTTGACCCAGGATCCTATGTTAAGGGAGGAATTTGGGGAAGGGAGATAATAGGACCAATGATTTCATCACTTCAGGCAACTCTCCAAGAGGAAACGTTCTCTACAGATGCAGCTCAGTAGCTCATTTGCAATTTATCATCTTAGAAAGTTGCCTAGGAGTACTGAGAAGTGAAATGGCTTGCCCAGAGTAAACAAAGCTAGTATGTGTTAGGGACTGGATTTGAATTCAGAAAGAGGAATCTGTGACTCCAGGCCCTGAGCTCTACCCAATGCACCAGCAAGGGCCTTGATACCTAATGCTTGCTGTGTGACCCTGGGTAAGTCACTTAACCCTGCTTGCCTCAGCTTCCTCATGTGTAAAATGATATAGAGAAGGAAATGTTACCAGAGAAGAAAAAGATATTCCAGATACTGCAAGAAAACCCCAAATGGGGACACGAAGAGTTGGACATGACTGAAAACAAATGAACAGCAAATAAGTTAAAGGCAAGACTAGTTCTCTAGTAAGGTTTCCTAAATATTTTTTTTGCATCATGGATCTCTTTGGCAATCTAGTGACCTCTGATCCCTTGATAAAATATTTTTAAATTCATAAACTAAAATATATAGGAGTATGAAGGAAACCAATTATGTTGAAACTCAGTTATCAAAAATTAAAAAAAAAAATTATGAACCTTCCAGGTTAAGACTATAGCAATTCAATGATACTTATAGAAATTTAAATATATTTCTATTTACCCAAATCCCCAAACTGATATAATCAAGGGAACACATACTTTAAAACAGATAACTAGGTGGCCCATGGAAGTATAAAAGAGGATTCAAATGATGAATTTGCTAATATTCTTCCACACAGTTACTATTTTTGGTCTTTAATTTTGACAAATGTATCAGGAATACAGATACGTTCTGCCAAAAAAAGGCTACCTCTACCAAGGGTTATAAAATTGTTTCTTTTCTCATTCTAGACACTGAAAAAATGCCTTCCAGAAGTAGCTGCCCTGAAAACATAACCCAAACACAAACAAACAAATACAGTGAGGATCCCGCCATCCAGGGTGTCAAAGCAATGAAGAGAGGAAATAAAAAGAATGAGTATGTCTTTGAAACCAGTCCTGTCCTCGGAAGTCCCAAATCAGATCCAGCACAGAATGGAAGTTCTCCGAAAGACGCTAATCTCTCAAGAGACGACTTGCTATTCCTCCTAAGCATTCTGGAGGGGGAAGTGCAGGTCAGCTGCATTATGAGTCATTATCCAAGTCCCGATTTTGAATTTGTTGTACATCCTGCCACAAATACATATGGCATGTGTATATCTGCATGCCCATGACAGCTGATGTGTGTGCGAAAGCATGCACATGCACACACACACACACACACACACACACATCTCTTTTGCCAACTGGGAGAGCAATTAATCATCTTTAAATGAGCTGTCATTAAGACATGCTATTGGAATGCATGTTGTGAAAGGTCACATCCTCGGCTTCAATGCACAAACATGCATCTATAACAATAATACCAGGTGACTTCTGGGGTGGTTTTTAGTAACAATAGCTGCTTTTATACCCAGTGCAAACCAGGTTCTAGACTTAACTGCAACATGTTAACCTTCTGGAAAAGCCTAAAAGCAACTGTTGAGACTTGGAAAATCTTGTTGCCTATATTTGAAAACTAAATGAAATAAAAAATTAGATGCTAGTCCAAAAAGAGGCACCAAGTTAACTAAATGCCTAAAGGTAAGATGAGAGTAGGACAAAGGAACCTAGCTCCATTTCTACCTTTTGAATAAGAACTATAATTTAACATTATCCATGTTTGAAATGTCAGAAACATTGTTAGCTGAAGGAGTCACAGACAGACTGTTTTTATGTACCTTGTGTTCCAACAGGCTCGGGATGAAGTCATAGGCATTTTAAAGGCTGAAAAAATGGATTTGGCTTTGTTGGAAGCTCAGTATGGGTTTGTCACTCCAAAAAAGGTGTTAGAGGCTCTCCAGCGAGACGCTATTCAAGCAAAGGTTGCTCCATGGCAGGAGGACATCTATGAGAAACCAATTAATGAGGTATGTACCATATAAGGTGCTCTAACAGGCAACCTTAAAGTATACTTGTAAGAAGGATCTAACAGCTTAATCAAGTGTCAGGCTTAGCTTTGAGGACCATCTTTTGTATCCTCTAATATTTAAACAACCAAGAAGAGGAAGCATATTAAAGGCAGAATATAACATGATGAAATTCAACACCAAATAGTCTAAGGAAAATCAAGAACACACAAAAACCAGGAACAGCATTCTTCTGCTAAGTTTTCTTCCCCAGACACCAAAATGAAACTACCAAAAGATACAGAATTTGTTTAACAGGAAAAAATGAGAGAATAAAGGCCAGGCCATCCTTTAGGGGTTTGTGGGTGAACATCTTGGGCAATAATAAAAAACTTTAGATAAAGTTCAACTGCAGAGGTTAATTTTTTTTATACAGTGAGGTATTATGTCATAGAAACTTTGAGCATGAATGGAAATGATCTGAGGAGCTATCCAAGAAATAATTTTTGAAAACATATACTTCTGTCGTGTACTTTGCATAAGTGCATACTCTTTTTCCTTCAAAATTTTAGAGGCAGCAAAAAAACTTTTCAACACCAAGTTTGCTTGGCAATTGCAAGGGTAGACATAAATATGGTTCTAAATATGGCCGCCATGGTGCAAATGCATGTTGGCTTCTAAGTCTTCTGTTGATACTTCTCAGGCGTCTTAGAATTGTTTTATCCTTTTTTGTTTTCTTCTGAAGCCCTGAAGGAATTTTTCATCAATTTCTCATTTTTTAAAATAAGTTAAGGGATTAGAAGCACACGTTAAGGCTGGAGATCACGAAGGCAAGATTTGGACAAACTTCCCCACATGACTCTGGCAACAGACTTCAGCACTGACCTCCAACATCCTTGCTATTCTCGTCTTGTGTGTCTCCTGGGAAAGAGACTCCCAGTCTTGCCAAATTGTGAAGGAGTTTGTTCATGTGGATCAGCATCTCTTAGGGGTTAGGACTAGACCACCCAAAGTCTGCTGACTTATGATTTAATCCAAATTTTAAGCAAGGGGAGCCAAAGCTAAAACTCAGGAATATTAAACCACTCTACTGGCTCCCAACAAATTAAAAGCAACACAGGATCACAGACACATCTCCAAATACTTTAGCAATCAGAACCCCTATCATTGGTTCCATATTGGTGGGCCAACACATTCCTCCAATACCAATTAATAACCATAGGACATATGCTGTAACAAAAACTCCATGCCAGTTGATAGAATATAGTAAATGGACCAACCACAATGCTATGGTGTAGAACTAAATAAACCCTTTTCAACAATATAAGTTTGTTATTAAATAATTCTTGCAAAAGCCATGCAAAATTAAAAACCCATTCATTTTCTCCAAATGCCTAAAATCCCAAGTTCTTCCATTTCACATTTAAATCTCTCCATGATCTAGACCTATCCTACCTAGCCAACCTCAACTCTCCCTTCTCCTCAGTACAAAGCCTCAGTGTAGCCAGGGTGAACTCCTTTTACAATTTCCCCCCCACATATTCTGTTGATTCCTAACTTAGCTCTGTGGTCTACAGCCTCAACTCTTACTCAAGCCTTGAGTTCAGCACAAATTCCCTCAATGGAGTATTCTTTAGCTTTTCAATCCATATGGACCTTTTCCTACTTTGAACTTATCCTCCATATGCTGTTTACACAAGTTAGCAGTTTATATAGAGAAAGTATTATCATACTAGCTAATTATTTCATGTCTCCTCAAGAAGTTTGTAAGCTACTTCAATCAGTCAATAAACAGTGTAAGAAGACTGAAAAGGAAGGGGACAGGTTATGAAGGACTTGAACACCAGAGGACTTTCTATTTGATTCTGGATGTGATACAGTTTATTGAGTAGAGGATAACATGGTCAGAGCTACACTTTGGGAAGATTACTTTGACAGCTGATGGAAGGATGGCCTGGAATGGGGAGATGTTTGTGGCAAGCAGACTCCCCAATAAGGGAGACATGGTGGCAGTAGAGTAGGGGGAATATTCAAGAGATGTTACAAAGGTAAAAATCTGCAGAACTTGGCAAGAGATGGAATATGGGGAGTGAGTGACAGTGAGAATGACGATAGTTGGTTTGCATTCCTGGATGGCTGGGAGGGAGGTAAAGTACTCCAACAGCAATGGAGAAATTTGGAGAGGAGAGGGAGTTTTGGGAAGAAAGATAATGATTTTAGCTTTGGACACAGGTTTAAGATGCCTACAAAAATACCCAGTTTGAGATGTCTGGAGCTTACAGCTGGAGATGCAAGGTTAGATGTCAGGAGAGAGGTTAGGGAAGGATAAGTAGATCTGAGAATAGTTGGCATTGAGATAAATGAATCCATGGGAGCTGATGAGATCACCAAGTGAAATAGAGGGAGAAGAGAAGAGGGCCTAGGATAGAACTCTGTGGAACATCTGTGATTGGCAGGTGTGTCCGGGGTGAAGATCCAGCAAAGGAGATTGAGGAGTGGACAGATAGCAGAAGGTGAACCAGGAGAGAATGGTATCCTGAAAACCTAGAGAGAAGGAATTATTAAGGAGAAGAGGGTGATCAACAGTGTCAAAGGCTGCTGAGAGGCCAAGAAGGATAAAAATTGAGAAAAGGCCATTATATTTGGCAATTTAGAAATGATTTAGTAACTTGAAGAAAGCAGCTTTGGTTGAATGATGAGGTCATAAGAGTCTTCAGAAAGTTGAGAGCAGAAGGAAAGGAAGAGGTGACATTTTTATAGAGAGCCTTCTCATAAAGTTTAGCTACAAAAGGCTAAACAGCATTTTAGAGATGTAGGATAATAGTTAGCAGAAATGGAAGGATCAAATGAGGGGTTTTTTAAGGATAGGAGAGACATGGACATGTTTTTAAGGCAGTAAGGAAACAGCTAGTAGATATGGAAAGACTGATAAGTGAGAGGGTGAGGATGACAGAGGGGTCAGTGTGTTAGGAGAAGACAAGATGAAATGGAATCACTCCTGCAGGTAGAGAGGTTTGCATTGGAAAGGAGAAGGGCCACCTTATTATGTAAGATGGGTGAAGGAGAAGATAGTTGCAAAAGCAGCTGAGTGATAGAAGATGGAGCTCTCAGCAAATGGACTCAAATTTTTTTCAGTAAAATATGAAGCAAGGGAATAAAAGTCAGCCCAGTATCTGCCCCCAAGGAGCTCATAACCTGTGGGAGGTAAAAGGAGCAAATAACTCTCAAATAGGAGGCAGCTAGGTAGTGTGATGCACATAAGCACATTGGACTTGGAATTGGAAAGACCTGAGCTCAAATCCTGCCTGAGATATTTACTAGTTATGTAATCCTGGACTTCACATCTTTCTAGGCAGTGCGATTCTACAAAGATAAGTCTACTTTTAATACAGCATTTTATTATTGAACACAATAAGTCAAAAGAGAGAGAATGATCCAAGGTCATACCTTGGATATGCCACAATGTGGTCTATACCTATTTTTTTTTTCATTTTAGATGCCTATGTATAGTAAAAAAACATTTAAGAAAATAAAACATTAGTTTTTCCATTTGTAGAAAAGAAAGATACCATTAACTCTCTGTCTTCCTTGGATTTTGACTACACATGGGAAATTTACATAAAAGCACAAGTCTAATAAGAGAAAAACCTTATCATTTGTAAACACAATGATAAAAGAAATGCACTGCTATATCTGTTCTACTTCACACAGGTTGCCTTTGGCTAGGTCTAGGATCTTTCCAAGAAATGAAGCTTTTTAAATTTTTATCATCCTCTCCCTTGAGTGTCCTTATTATCAACTCCCAAACACACAGATGATCTATGTGGCCAGTAGTATCATGTAGCTTTGCATGTAGTCCCAAACGTGTAGGTGGTCTTAATTGTATCCCTGCTGTTTCTGGAAATAGTCATATCCTAAAATTTCTGGTGGTTGCAACTACTGCATCTACTACCAGTGAAGTAACCCAGGGTGAAATGTAATCAAATCAAGAAAACTGGGAAGAAAGCTGGGAGAGTCCCTATTCTACTCTGTTCTTCCTTCTCCTTCAAGGGTCTGATTCTTTTCTACTCCAGTCTATTCCATGCATATGTACCATATATGCATGAATGTCACAGCAAGATACCCAAGAGGTAAGTGGTAAATCTGTACCATAAAACATGTTAGGGAGGGGGTTTGTAGTTCCCTTTAAGAATTAATTTTAGGGACACTAAACATTAAAAAATAATATATTAGGTTAGATGGAGCTAGGTTTCCTTCTTACATGGAAATAAATTAAAGGAAACTTATAGCAGAGTAAGGTATGTCTTTACCTTCCACAATAAGGAGTCTAAGGGAGTCCTAGTTTCTGTCCCAACCTCTACCACTGGTCTACAGTTTATCCTCATTTCTAAAGTGAGGATAATAATACTTGTCACATACCTCACAAGAGTGTTGAAAGGATGATGGAACTAATGGCCATACTGCAATCTGAGCTCTTTCAGAAAAGGTGCCAAGTCTCAATATAATGCCACTTTGCATTTGTCAAGAACCTTTCTTAGCGATATTCCAGAATGCATTATCTTATAGAAATGCTTATTATACACACTTAAAGCTCGTAAGTCACTTAGCCTTTCCATTTAACAAGTATTTCCTGAATGCTTATTATCTTCCAATCCTGAGTGTAGCCTTGTTGGAGATACAAAGTAGCATAGACAGTAACCAGTTCATACCAAGACTCCTAAAAGCACCACAGCATACATAGTTCAAACTCCCACCCGAAGTAGGAATTCTTAGCACAATTTACCAAATGTTCGAACAAATGAGACAGATTATAGGACAAAGTTGTCAGTTGTTAAACTAGTGGAAAGACAAAGAGATGGTGTGGGAGGAAAAACACTGGATATGGATTCAATAGACCTGTATTCAAATTCTGGTTCTGCTAGTTCTAGCTATATGGACACTCAAATTTACTCTCTCATGAGCTGTAACGGGAATTGGAGTAGATAACTGCTATGGTCTAATCTTCTCCAAATCAAACTCAAAGGAAGAATTAAACAATATTGATTAATTGCATATCAAATAATAGATTAAGCTCTTATTATGTGCTAGGCACTGTGCTAAGTGTTAGAGAGTCTCTGCTCTCCAGAAGCTCTCCTTCTCATGCAGAAGATAACAGGCAAACAACTGGGTACAAAGAAAATACAAGACAAACTGGACATAATAAACACTGGGAAATCGTTAAGATAAAGAAGAACATGGGAAGCATTGTGCTAGGCAGCAGGAATAATTGCCAAAACAAAAATGAAACTGTCCTTGCCCTCAGAGAGCATGCATTCTAAGATTCTCCTTTTGGTTCAGACCTAGAGCATAACATAAGACAATAAACAATCAGTAACTGAATAACATAGGCAACCAGTGCTATAGAATTCAGAGAAATTCGGAGAAAATAGATCACTTTTATACACACAAGGTATATAAGGCAATTTTTTGGGGGGAGTGGGGAGAAGAAGATACTAGTAGATGGGAATTTTAAATCAGCCTGATGCCTCCCCCTCCCTTCTTTTCTTCATGGAAAGGCCTCTTGTAGGTATCCAGATGCCTTCTGAGTTGAGCTTTCATGGAAACTAGAGATTCTAAAAGGCAGAGGTGAGGAGAGGGACAAAACAATGTCACTGAGGAAGAGAAGGAACACTGGTTGGTTTAAGGATAGAGTTCATTAAAGGAAGTAATGAATAATAAGTCTGGAAAGTGAAGCAGTAAAATTAATTCTTCACTTGTACCTAAAAGCTGCCTTACCTCCTTTCCCATTTATTGTACTATGCTATATTCTATAATGCGGACCATAGTTTATTCAGGGTTATTGAATCAGCCTGTTGCCTCCTCTTCCCTTTCTTTCCTCACCTGTTGAATTTCTACTCATCCTTCAAAGCTAACTCAAATTCCACCTCCTCCAAAGGACCTTTTCTGAACCACCGGATGATAACAATCCTCCCTCTTTGAAATTTCAGAGTACATTTCCTCCTATATTTCTCCCATACTTAAGACATAATAGCAGGCATACTAGTTATGTATGTGTTTGTGGGTTATTGCCCTTATTGAGAGCAGTTTTTCCCTCTGCTACTGCCTTCCATCTGAGATTACTTTCCATTTACAGTGTATATATCTTTTTTCCTTGTAATTTTTAAAAGTTAAATTATTTATTTTTAGTTTTCAACATTCACTTCCATAAATTTTAAATTTTCTCTCCCTCCCTTCTTTCTCCCTCTCCAAGACAGCATGCAATCTGATATGGGCTCTACACACAATCCTATTGAATATGTTTTCACATTAGTCTTGGTGCACAGAAGAATTATAATGAATGTGAAAAACTATGAGAAAGAGGAAAAAAATAAAGTGAAACAAAAAAGAAAATAGTCTGCTTCATTCTGCATTCTCATTCCATAGTTCTTTCTCTGGACTTTCCATCATGTGGCATTTTCCATCATATGTCCTTTGGAATTGTTTTAGGTTTTTGCATCGCTAAGAAAGGCTAAATCTATCAAAATCAGTCCTCACACATACAGTGTATATATCTTGTATGAACAGATTTTGTTTTGCATACAGTCTTCTCTATGAGAATGTAACCTCCTTGAGGGCAGGGAGCCTGTTTTTGTTGTTCTTTGTACCCCCAGCTCTGAGTACAGTGCCTGGCAAACAGTAAGCACTTACTAAATGTTTGTTTACTTACATAACACCATATCACTTTGAATTTTGCATACAGCAGGTACTTAATAATTATTTTCATTGCTAAGAACAATATCAGTAAACAATAACCTAGTAAATGGTTCGTTATGAGGATCAACAAGAAACAGCAGGGAAAAAAGTCTACTCTTAATCCTCTCTAACATTAGGAAGATACCGAAAGAATTGACTGTTCCATTACAGTGAATTTAGAGTCATAGATTTAGAAAACAACGTAACTAAGGAGAGGTTGAGTTGGGAGGGACAGCTGAGGTGCTGGCCTGATAGTGAGGGAAATAGTGTAAATATGCAATCAACAGGACACCTATACAAGCTGCCTCAGTTGTTATCATTTCTTTTCCCCCATGTTAAAAAGAATACTTTTCCTTTCTCAGGCTCTGTTAGGAATCTGCCAGTGGGTATGGAATAAAGGAGTAGTCTCTTTGGGAATTTGACAGAGATCATTTACATTTGTAAAGCAGATTACAGTTAAAAAGTGATTTTATATATTTCAACTCATTAAAAAAACATATGAAGTACTAGCCTGATTTCACAGATGAGGAAATTAAATATCCGAGTAGTGAAATGTTTAGGCAGTGACAAAATCAAAAGTGAACCCTAGTCTTCTGACTTCAACTCCAGTGATCTACCCACTCTAGAACACCGCTGGTTTCTTGTTTCACATGTGTTATACATCTCCCCGTTTAAACTGTAAGGTCCGTAAGTGCAGAGACTTCACATTTTTATCACTGCGGACAGCATTTACCAAGGAAGATACTTTAAAATGTAAGGAATGTAGAAGTCTGATTGTTGGAAGGCACTCTGGATATCTCAAATGGAGCTGAATCTCATCATTGTGGATTTTCTCCCCAACAATGAAGGTTAATGCTTGCCCATTCAGTGCAACTCTTGCCCATGGCCTCCTAGAAGTTTACTCCAGGGCATCCACAGACCATGTCAGAGGTCTCTCTCACTTATTCCTGGGATAGTGAGGATACCAGTGGAGCATCTGAGCTATCCATCATCTTCTGCCTCTGCCACATGATCAGCCTATTTTCTTGTCCCATTAAACCAGAGCCCTTCCCCCAAGAGGTAGGTAAAATAGATTTCAGGAGGACCTTGACTTAAAAAAAAAAAAAAAATATATATATATATATATATATATATATATATATATATATATATATA
>NW_027187308.1:7906944-7957592 GCF_028583685.1 Petaurus breviceps papuanus
TATATATATATATATATATATATATATATATATATATATATATATATGAGCTTATTTCAATATAACTAGTTTCTCCTGTGATTCTAAGTATTTCATTTTGTGTATTTTAAAATAGCATTCTGAGAAAAGGTCCATAGGCATCACAGGTCTGCCAAAGGGGCCCACAACACAAAAAAGGTTAAGATTCCCCTGCTTTAAACCTTTCCTGGTGACCTCTTTTGCTGTTGTTCTTTAAAATTTCTCATTTATTATATGTCACTTGCCCACTAGCTACCTCTCCATTGTTCCTTGTGTGATGCCCATTTTCAATCCTTTTAAGACTTATAGCCAAGTAAGAATTTTAGAAATCATCTAATCCAAATCTCTCATTTTGCAATTAAGCCAATTCACTTAATCATCTGAAGTTGAGATTCCACTCCATAACAACCTTAGGAGGCTTTAAGAAAAAGAAAGTTTAAAAAAATCATAATTCAAATACATATTTGTAATGTATACGTATCTATCTATCTATATCTGGCATACTGCTAATGCAAGGGAACAATTATAATGATGCTCCTTTCAGACCCAACTATCACTTAGAATTGTCCTGGGAGTGTATTATATCACTTTCTTGCTGTGTTCTTACCTTCTTTGGTTATGCTTACATTTAATTAATATAAAAATGAGTCTGTATGCTCTAAGTGTACATGCCAGAGGGCATGTTTGACCCCCTTACATTTTAAAGATAAGGAAACTGAGGCCTAGAGAGGTCAAGTGACAGCTGAATCAGTTTATTGGCGGATCTTCAAACGTAGCTAAGCCAGGCTCAAAGACAACAGACAGAGCTTGCTGCTAGGCCCATACTAAAAATCTTTGGAGTCTGACAGTGATAAAAACTGAGGGGGTATAGTCCCTGAGAAGAAGGCTCTAAAATGTCCACAATAAATAATTACACACTCCCATCTTCCCTCAATCTACATAAAAGAACTGTTAGCAGTTTTCCTGACTGGTAGGCTGATAAGCAGAAGAGACAGGTCACAGTCAGGAAGTCAGCTTCTGGGTATTTTGTTTTTTGTTGTTGGTTTTTTTTGGAGGGGGAAAGGCAGGGCTTTTGGGGTTAAGTGACTTGCCCAAGGTCACACAGCTAGTACTAGTGTCTGAGGCCAAATTTGAACTAAGGTCCTCCTGACTCCAGGGAGGGTGCTCAATTCACTGCACCAGATAGCCTCCCCACTTCTGGGTATTTTGTGTTTGAGTATGGTGCATTTACTAAGAGACTGCTGAGAACAGATTATAATTGTGAAAATGAGAGGGAGACAAAGTAAATAGTAACATGACTATGTGGAAGCTGAGAGTGTAAGCCAGTATCTGTTTTTGTGAGAGTTGTTCAAGTGGTGATGTGAGGACAATTTGAGAGTATGTTTCAAGTGTTGATCTCAAGGAGTCTGTAGATGATTCTGTATGTAGACCACCTGGGATCTCAATGGATAGATGGGGGTGGGTAGTGGGGAGGTGTGTAGTTTGAGACCAGGGGCGAAGTCTGATTTAGAGAGTGGGCACACAGTAAATCAAGGTGGCAAGGACTCCTGATCCGTGTATCCAGCTGGTGAGATTAAGTGTACTGGTACTCATGCCCTTCCCCAATGTGTGATTCTACTGTCTGGGTACAGTGATGACAACCTGACAAATTTTATACCAGAAATGGCACCATTCTAAGCCCCAAGAAATCTTTTGCATGGATAAAAGGGGGGCAATACACATTAGAAGAGAATGCAAGTGTATGTATTTGTGATGTGCATGACCTGCCAGGCCTTGTACTGTGCTGGTTTTACCTTCAAGAACCAATGGTCACTTCTATGTCATAACAAGGCATTACAGCAGGTAGTACTGTAAAGACAGGTAATAACACATGAAAATAAGGTAATAACCAAAAGAATAACAGATGTAGCATGTACACAAAATACAAATTACCTTTATTTCTGGAGGTTATGTGCTTTATGTATCCTATGTGGATGATCTGATTTATTTCCATAGCCATCAATCAAATACTTACTAAGGAAATATGCAAATTGAGTTCTAAAGTGTGTAATTACACATATGTATATGTGTGTATATTATATATACATTACATATAAACATTACATATTATACACATAAAATAGTATGTACTATATAAAATACTGTGTGGTAGGAACTCAGGAGAAAGAACAATGAGAGTTAAACATCATATATGTCAATCAATTAGCCAAAAAGTAGCTATGAAGCTCCAACTATGCATCAAGAACTAAGTTTCAAGATTCTCCAAGGACCCACACAAGGAATATAACAAATGCTCTGTCCTCTCAGGAAGTTCACAGTCTAGGTGACAAACCAAGCAGGCACAAAAGAATAAAGCAGTATTCTCTGTAGTACAAATAACATCAGAGAAATTCAGAAAGTAGAGATTGGTGTGAGCTAGGGTAGTCGAGGAAGATAGCTGTGAGGCCTGAACTGAGATTATGTGGATCTGGGGACAGAGAGAGGAAATAGAAGGCATGTTAGAAACTAAGAGTTGGTATTAGTAATGGCTTGTATTATTATATATTATGACATTATATTATGTGATAGCATTATAGATAGAATAATTATGTTATGTAATTATAGCATTAAGGCACTTTACATGTGTTATGTCATCTGATCCTCACAACAAACTGGAAAGATAGTTACTATGGTTATTACTATTCCTATTTTACAGATAAGGAAACCGAGAGTCAGAGAAATAAGTGATCTGTGCGTGGTTACAAAGTAGCAGGGGTGTAATTTGAATCCGCATCTCTTCTGGGTTCAGGTCCAGTGTTCTTTCTACTCTATTGTCTCATCAGCCATCAGGACTTAACCTTTCAGGGTCAGAACTTTTATTCTTGGCCCCATTCCCCAATTCCCTCCACCATCTACATTAGATTTGGTTCTAGGTCTAGGGTTCTAGTCATATTTTACATCATTTCCTTAAACTTTCCTAAGCAACTGCCATGTCATCCACTCTTCTATGTCTACAACCATAACCTCCCCTCTCATAGCTCCTAGAAAAACATGTGCTGATATATGCCAATAAAGCTCCAGTTACCATCCTTCCAACTTTCCAAACCAAAATATTCCTTCCTGGAAAGGCTTCAGTATGGGTCCAGTGATGAATGTTATTTAACCTGTAGTTTAGCTAGGTTTGAGCAGATTCATTACCAGACTGTTGACCACTGGGTGATGAATTCTAACAAACAAACAAACAAAAATTCCAGCAATTCATGAAAGCCAATAAGAGTGGCTGCCATCTTTGGGGTGGAGATTCAAAAAGGTGAAACTGTGTATTGTTTTGGAAGTCAGTATGGAATGCTAGAGTTCGAGCTGAGAAGACCTGAGTTCAAGTCCTCCTTCAGACACATTACTAGCTATGAAACCTTGGAAAAGTCATTTAACTGTCAGCCTCCATTATCTCATCTGCTACATGGGGATAATGATAATACCTACCCTACAGGGTTTTTCTGAGGGTAAAATAAAAATAACTTATGTACAGTGCTTTTATAATAACGGTCAGCAGGCCTGGAATTAAACTTCTACTTTGTCACCCACTGGGTATATCAGGATCTTAGAACAGAAATGGAAATTTAAAAGTCTCAGAACCCCCTCCTTTGGCAGGTAGGGAAATGGAGATTTGCCTGCCTAGGCGTACCAAAACAAGAGCTCAGAACTTCTGATTTCTGCTACTATATCACATTGTCTCTAAGTGCATGCAACATTTTAGATAACAGATTTTTTTTTTACAGATTTAGAGCAGTTCTAACTCCCCTCTACTAAAAGGCTCTCCTTATTATGCTTCTTGATAACTTGGAGGTGACCTTGAATTCTCAAAGGTCATGTCAACAAAGCAGAATATAAAGGCCTACCAAGACTGGAAAGGGACAGTTCTATCTCTATATCTGTTGTTTGAGGGTCAGCCTGGTTATGTTAGGAGGGGCTCACCACCAAGGTGGTCCCAGGATGATTGTTAAGCCACAGCAACACTGAGAGTATCTGAGTTATAGACATTTGTGATCTCTGTTGGGCAAAGAAATACCCACAGGAACAAAATTAAACCTACTGAAAGAAGTATAACTTTCACTGTAGCAGCAGCCACACTGGCATATCCAGGATAGCTGCTAGCACAGGTTCTTAGATCTGCTTTACTAGGAAAGATAGTTGATAAGGGGTCAACAATCTTTTTTAATTACATTCACTAGTTCAGGGGAAAAATCAGCACCCTGAACTTCAGAGAAAATCCAATCAAAGAAAATAGAGAAAATACAAGCAGAGAAATAAAGACCAAAAGACAGGGCTTCTAACTGTCTGAGAAATTAGCACAGATCAACAGACAGATCCAACTGTCAGACCAAGGCAATACATACATAGTTATCACAGAGAGAACATCTGGGTTTTTCAAAGCCAGGGGGCTCCTTAAGGGCTACCCAGAATCTCATCTGGTCAAATCACAAGAACACTCTTCCAATGAGTGAGCCCCAAAGCAAAATGCTAACCTCAGAGTATATATACCCTTTTTTTTTTTTTTTTGCTTTTTTTGGAGGGGGGAAGGCAGGGCAATTGAAGTTAAGTGACTTGCCCAAGGTCACACGGCTAGTAAGTGTTAAGTGTCTGAGGCAAGATTTGAACTCAGGTCCTCCTGACTCCAGGGCCGGTGCTCTATTCACTGCGCCACCTAGCTGCCCCAGAAAAATTTTTTATGGCAAATACTAATTATATCTACCCTACAGGATTGTTGTGAGGATAAATAGCAAAGAGCTATTAGAGCCTGTATTTTGGACAGTTATGTCACCTTCACAATCAATGAAACCATATACCAACCTTAAATCAACTAATTGTTCAAAATGAACAAAAGATGGGGTGGCCAGGTGGCGCAGTCAGAAAAACACCAGCCCCGGAGTCAGGAGGACCCAAGTTTGGTTCCTTAACACCCACACAAAAAAAAACTAGCCATGTAACCTTGTGCAAGTTACTTAACCCCAATTGTCCTCCAAAAGGCAAAAAAAAAAAAAAAAAAAAAAGAACAAAAGAGTTTTAGGAAAATTCTCTTAAAATTACTCAGTATTGAGAATTTTAGAAACCTATCACTACTGCAATCAATTAATCAACAAGTATTTATAAGGCACCAACTCTGTACCAGGCAGGCACTGCAAAAAATGGGGGGATACAAAGAGAAAAATGCAACAGTATTGCCTTCAAGGAACTTACATTCTTTTGGGTGAAAAAAACGTACATTCATGGTTATATACAAGGCAATCTGGGCGAAGGGAAGGTACTAGCAGTTGAGGGATCAGGAAAGGCTTGAAGAAGGAGATCCTTGAGCTGTCTTAAATCACAATTAAATTGTAACTCCATATACAGGGGAAAAAGAAAAAGTAAAAAAATTCTCATTTATACTTCAATCCTCACCACAAAATTCTTTCCTTCTTCCATTCCACTCTTGCTAATTCAGAAGAACCAATCCATGTATTAGGTGCTGGCAATTCTTAAAACAAGGAATTGTAGGGCATTTTGCTATTAAAAAGAGACATTCAGTAGTTTGAATCTAGCAACTTATTCAAATAACAGGATTTTTCTAGAAACAATACCTCTAAGTCATTTCAGGGAAGGAAAGAGGAAGAGGGGAGAAAGATGCTGCAGTACACGGAGAAGATACTTTATATCTCATTTCCCTCATTTCAGTCAACATACCCACACTCTCTACTTCTTCAGAAAGGTAAACAGATGTGGTTTTACATCCTACAGTGTAAATTCATAACCTCACTCCTGGCCACTTACTCTAATATTTCAATTTCTCATAGGTTTTGAGCAGTGAGCTTTGTGGAAAACTAAGCTATGTGGAAAACATGACCTCTATTAAAGAGAAGTTCCCTATACTAGGTACATGTGAACGACTAAAGAGGACCAGACTGTTAGTTTTACTGAAAGATAATCATACTTCAACACTATTCAAAGAAATCACTGTCTTGAGATATTTAAAACCAAGATTTTTTCTTTCCAGCCCCCTTCAGATTTACCCTTGATAAAAAAAAATCTCACATAAAATCTAGAAAAAATAATCTAATTTCTCTATGATCATTAATGTGAATCTAACAAAAGGTAAGCTTTTAGAGTTTTATTACATTATGGAATTCTATAATTGCATGATCTATTTATTATTTGTTCAAATTAAATTATTATTTTTATTTCAAATTCCTAAAGGCGATAAAAATCGGCCCTTGATAATCCTAAATCACAATCCTGACATGCAAATCAATAAAATGAGCCATAGTTTTATAGGTTTAGTGATAAATGTGATCTTGGTGGTCATCTACTAAAACCCCTTCATTCTGAAGATGAGAAACTGAACTCCAGCGAGGTCAATGGATCCAAAGAGGAATATTTAGTATGGTTCTAAGAGCTCTCAGGAGAAGGAAGAGAATTGCTATGATGAATATGGTAAAAGGACAAAGTTTCCAAAGAATGAAAACATGTTCATCAGATTTTGCCCTCTATGGTTTCCATAGGTTTAACTTTTCTGGAAAGAAGTGGGTATATGAACTATGGCCTAATGCCCAGAAAAAAAAAGGGGACAATAAAGTTCTTTTTTTTTCTTCCTGGGAGCCACAGGTTTGACAACCAGATGAATAGAGAAAACCCCCTATAAAAGCGCTTCCATGGAGTTAGATGTGCCCCACCCCCAATGAATTCTGAAGAGTCTAGAAATACTGTATATATAATCAAGAAGTAATTAAGTCAAAATCTGTATTTCCAGAAGGATATGAATAATTTGCTGTGGGAGACACTGTAGGAATTTTTGTTGCTTTTTTTTTTCCTTTATAGCTGGACAAAGTTGTTGAAAAACAAAATGAGTCTTACAAACGAATGTTGGAACAGCTTCTGATGGTGGGAAAAGCTCACAGACAAACGATCCTGGAGTTAGAGGAGGAAAAAAGGAAACACACAGAATATGTGGAGAAGAGTGATGAATTCATAAATTTGATGGAAAAAGAGCAAGAAAGGTAAGTTTTTTTTAAAAAACATAGTAGTTAAAAATACTTTAAAATCTTAGATTTAAGCAGTGGAGTGATGGTGGTGTACCATCTGAACATTCCACTCTGACTCCCTTTTTTGAAAGTACCAGGAGTCATGTTACACTGAAAATATAATTATCACCTTCTCTTAGTATTCTAAATAAATGATAGTAGCACTTTGGATTAAGTTTACAGTGAGAGCTATTCATTTTTATGAATATTTGAAGAAAGACATAATTGAGGGTACTTTAGCATCTAGTAAACTGATATTATTTTTTCACAAAATTGAATGGAAAATGTACTGAAGAATGCCAGGGAGGTAGGAGTGCAATGAGTGATTTCTTCTACCTTATTTATCTATTTGTAATTCTGTAATCAGGATCAGTTAGACAGCACAGTGAGCAGACTTCTCTTCCTGAGTTCAAATCCAGTCTCAGACACTTACTAGCTGGGTGACCCTGGGCAAGTCACTTAACCCTGTTTCTCTTAGTTTCTTCATCTGTAAAATGATATGGAGGAGAAAGTGGTAAACCACTCTAGAATCTTTGGCAAGAAAGCCTCAAATAGGGTCATGAAGAGTCAAACATGCCTGAAAAGGACTGAACAACAGCAATTCTGTAATCAATTGGCAACAGATGGTACAGAAAGGTCTACTCAAATACAAATGAATTGGCAAGAGTTACGAGCCCTCACTGCCAGCAATTCCCATGTCCTTTACCATCTGGCATATTTTTCCATTCTCAGAATAGGTTTATTATCTACTCAGGAGTCTGTGGTGGTCTTTGTTAGCTGGTCTGGATGGACTCTTAAATGTATATTAGAACTGATTTAAAAAAAAAAAGAAATAAAGAAATCTGGTGGCAAGGAGATTTCAGTCTCAGTCATCACAATATTACATATGGCACACAAACAAACAATATTATGTTAAATATTATTTTGGACCCCCATGGTTTGGCACGCCCCGGCCTCATTTAGCTTTAATAGTGGGTTAGCAAGAACTTGCTGAACACGGATACCATCTTTCATGTCTCATTATCATGAACGTTTACTGAACACTGCCAAAATGCTGACCCAGAGGACCACTGAGAGCCACGGGCTGTCACAGCCCTGTGCTAATAACTATGTTAACAGAGACAGATAAGGCAATTGAGAAGCAGAGACAGGGTAGGAAGCAACCCTTACATGCATGATTCTAATGTCTGCCATTTCATTACTATTATCATCTAGGCCTGAGAGATAGTATGACTTTGGAGACAGTCTAGGAGTTGGTAAGATGTGGGTTGAAGCCTACCTCTGACATGTACTTAACTGGCTAAATGATAGTGGGCAAACCACTTAACCTCTCCGTTCCCTAGGAAACTCTCAAAGATTCTCAAGCACAGAGTTGGGGCCTATTAGGATTAGCTGAAGGATTTCCCCCCTCAAGAGTTCTCTACAATAAAATCAAGGTCCCAGTCCACAATTCAGAGCTTTAGGTGAGGGGCATCCAGAGGAAGTGTGATCTGAGGCAGATTTTATAGGAGGAGGGTGTGAAGTGTGATGGACAGATGGAGTAAATTTATTTAACTCAGAAAGCAGTGTGAAAGAACAGAGATGGAAACAAAATTTTCACAAAGGAAGATGGACAAAAATGAGATGGGCTTAAAGTGTGCAACTTGGAATCAATTCAAAAGGGATGATATTTCTGCAAATTAAAGTGCAATAAATAGGATTAAAATGTCTAATGCCTAGGATTTCTGACCTTTCGACGCACAAAAATGAGCAGTTTCCTCCAGCTTGGAGAAATGATTAAACTGAATGTCACCCAGAAGGAATAGGAAAAAATGACTGAAAAGAGTCTCTTCCTCCCTGGATTGCTATAAGAGAAGATAGGAGAATACTGCATCATATGCTTAGGAACAACTTCCAGATGGAAATGTTTGGGTGTGAGAATGTTAAACCTATTCTATCTACACTCACATGATGCACAGATTATTCCTCCTTGGCTTCCCTGGTATCACATTGTGAGTCACACATCTTGGCATTTCAAACATGTGCCTCCTTTCTCAGGTTGACTGCAAACACTGAATCCTACATGCATGATTTTAACCTTCCCTGAGGGCTATGTGCATCAAACTATGAAAATAAACCCTACATAACCTTAGAGGGAGAACAAGTTTTTTTAAAGTTTTAAAGCTTTCAGATAAGTAAGACCTATGACTAAAAGAAATGAGGAATGCTAAGCTAGGTTTTTTCTTGATCATCCTATGAAATTTAAAACATTCACATTCAAAGAACGAACAAAACAACTCAAATTGCTTTTACATTTTAATTGAGCTATTTCCTGTCAAGGACTCAAACAGTTTTCCCCAGAAGCATTAAGATCACTGATCCCTTACAATAAGTTTAATTTTCTCCAAAAAAGTAAGTGATATGAATTACACAGGAAAAAAAAGGATTTCCATACTGAAGAAAACAAAGATATTACAAACTTCCATTAAAAGGGAGGGAGAGAAATTGAATCTAACTGAATTCTGAGCCTTTTGTTGAGCATTTGCTATGTGCTAGGCCCTATGCTAGAAGCTGGAGATACAAAGATAAAAATGAAAGTGTCTGCCCTCAAGAAGTTTATATTCTACTGAGCTTATATTCAACATATGAATATGTAAGTAAATACAAAACACATAATGAAGAAATTTTTTGGAGGAGAAAAGCACTAATAATTAGGGTGGGATCAGAAAGTGAGATATAAGTTGTCTTTTGAAAATTGAAATTTTGAAAAACAAATGTTAAAAAAAATTCTGTTTACATGTAATTGAGAAAAAATAAGAATTAAATGTAAAAAAAGGAAAGTTAAAAATTCTAAAAAGGACTGGGTGAGAAGGCAGGGCAAAAAACAAGGGCTATCTTATCTGAGAGACAAAGGAAAATATAGAGGGCTTTTAAGGGACAAGGACCTCAGTTTTCTCAGAAAATCAAGAGTAAAAGAGAGAAGGGCCTATCAGCAGCAATGAGAGACAACTTATACAAAGATGGAGAGGTAAGAGATGGAAAATTCTGTACAAGGAACAGCAATTAGAAGAGTCTGGTTGGGTCACAGCATGAATGAGGGGAACTAAGTGGTCTGGAAAGACAGATTTCCAGATAGAAGAGTTTTTATTTTATGCTAATTTTCTACTGGTAGCACCTTAAGCAAATCACTAAACACGAACCCCATTTTCCTCATCCGAAGAATGATAGGGACAAACTAAATGATCTTTAAGGTTTCTTTTAGCTCTATTAGTTTGATTCTATGAACTATGTGACCAAAATCCTAAAAAATACTGCAAAAGTTTACCATGATTATGTGCAACATTTACGAATATCTGCCTGGAAATAAAATAAAAACTAGAAAACACTTTATTGAGGTGGCTAATGAGACCTTAGAGGATGTAATAATGGATTTCAGATTAAGGCTAAATTTCTGTGTTTTCTTTGGAGAATTCATTTTATGTGGAAAACCCTAAAGGAACCTGATGTCACACGCTGAGTTCAGTCCAAAATACTCGCCAAGTGATGTCGTCCTTGTAATCACTAAGCAACTGCCTTTCCTACTGAAAGGGGAGTGGGATGGGGGGGAAGGGAGGGAAGCTGTTCAGGAAACCCCATTCTCAAGGACATTAATACAAAGTTTCCTTTACTGTAATACCATTTAGTTTAGTCTGTCTATAAAACCGGTGCACATACGGATTTCGTGACTTTAGGTTCTTTGCACAGTTCCAATATGTGGATAAATGTGTCACTCCATGACCTGAATTAACTGATTTGGCTGGTGGACAAGTATGGTCTATGTGAAAAGTTCTATACACAAAGCAATGGCAGCAATTTGGGCTTTTTTGGATGACTTCACAGGAAAGTCGAAACAAAAATCACTTTTAGTCAGGGCAATTTTGCAAAATTTTCCCAGAAGTGAAGTGCCAGTTTTGTCAGTGCTTTTAAAAAAGCTTACGAAATTAAAAAAAAAAAATCACTGGGAGTAGTTTGCTTTGTTAAGCAAAATTTATAACACTGGTGCTTATGAAATCAGAGTGCATAACAAATTGGATAATGGGGTGAGGGAGGGGAGGTTTGGGAAGGAAAGGGCATTGACTGCTCCTGTGTCTTGAAACTAGTTGAGAAATAACCATGGAAGCGGGTTGAAAACCATTATTAGAGGTATCCTATGTAAAATCAAGCTTCAGATCATGGTTATCCAAGGGCTTTAAAAGGCTAAATTCAATTCCATGATGACTCCACAAAGCAGGCTCACATCAATATTCTGATTTTATTGAGTAGGACACTGCCACACAAGTCACTAAGCTTCTCTACAGATACTTGGTAAGATAGACTTCAAATCATGGAACTGTATTCAGAATTTCCAAAACCTGCTGTGCTATAAGGTCCAGTTGCTTGATACCCCAGCATTAGCTTTAGTCAAGACATTAAAGACAAGAATAAAAAGCTATCTTCTTCCATCACTATAAATGGGAACTGAGTTTGACTTAATATCCATACCTTACAGTGTAGGAACTAGAAATATTCTTACAGATCATCTAATCTAATTCCTTTATTTTATAGATGAGGTAACTAAAGCTCAGGGAAATTAAAGAATAATAATCGCAGCAGCTAACACTTACATAATGCCTACTATGTGGCAGGCAGTTTAGAATGATCTCATTTGAGCCGCACAAACAATCCTTAGAGGTAGGTACTTTATTATCCCCACTTTACAGATGAGAAAACTGAGGCAAATGATTAAGTGACTTGCCCAGGGTTACACAGCTAGTAAGCATCTGATGTTGAAATTCAACTCAGGTCTCCCTGTCTTCAGGCCTGGAACTCTATCTACCGTAACCCTAGATGTCCAAAGTCACAAATCGAGTTAGTGGAACATTTTGAATTAGAATTCAGGTTTCCTCAGTACAGTGGATGCTGCCTTTCATTCAACTACTTTCAGAGATGGTACAGACCTGAGTGAAATAAAATCTGATGTACGAAATATTTCCTTTTCTCTATGGAGAGTTTTGTATTTGACCCTAACATTGCCCAAGTCCCCCATGACCTATATTAAGCTCTTCCTTTAAAATGCTGAATCCTTTCTTTATCTGGTTTTCTTCTGTTTTGTTCCTGAACAAAATTGAAATTTCCATGCTTTGTTGTTGTTCTTTAGTAATTTTTCAGTCATGTTTAACTCTCTGTGACCACATCTGGGGTTTTCTTGGCAGAGATATTGGAGTGCTTTGCCATTTCCTTCTCTATTTTATAGATAAAGAAACTGAGGCAAAAAGGGTTAAGTGACTTGCCCAGGGTCAAACAGCCAGTAAATCTCTGAAGCCAGATTTAAACTCTGGAAGATGAGTCTTCCTGACATTAGACCTACTGCTCTATTTACTGTGCCACTTAGCTATCCCTTCTATGCTCACACTACTTTTATAACTAATGTTTTTATCTGCAGATGATGGATATCTTTAAGATACTGTGAAGTTATCAATATTTTTTATAGGTTGCTCAGTAAGGCCTTATAGCCAGAATATACCATTTAATACATTAAGTATCCCACTATATCATGTGATGTCATGGGAAGTGCCCCAGCTCTAGTTTCTGAGACCCTGGGTACTTCACTACTTGGGTGACTGTAAGTCACATTATTTATGTTCCACGGGCCCTTGTTACTTCATCTGTAAAATAAAGGGATGAGAAGAGATGGGTTCTGAGGTTCCTTCCAGTTCTATATGTATGATTCTAGGAACCTCACTGTTGAGAGAGCATGGGGTAGAGGACAGAATAATGGGCTTCCATATGGCTTCACCTGGGATCACATCCTGCCTAAGCCACTTATTAGCCATGTGACCCTAGATATCTCATGTAGCCTCCATCCCCTATCTGCTTAACAAGGTGGCTTGACTAGATGGCCTCCAAGCTCCCTTCCAACTCTAAAACTATCATCCTATGAACTTGTGATTTGTTAGAGATTTCAACTCCAGGCAATTCACTTTTGCTACTAAGAACTGTGATCTTAATGATCTTAAATACCAGCATTTTAGATATATTACAAAGCATAACTTGTTCGTATAATAACTTAACAAAAGCAAACTAAGTACTTATTTATCATTTGTGGACAGCCAGCAGTTTTTAATTTCATGCACACTAAGTTATTGTTGTAGAATGCATTGTACTCAAATGCAATCATTTCCTTTCAGGGTTTTCTGGCAACAGGTTACACATATTACATACACTGGAGACTATGTCTTGCAAATTGTGAATTAGATGCCAGATCTCTATACATTTGACCTTTTTTCACGGATATCCAGTGTTTCATAGGTATAATATGGGGACCCGCCATAAACATGACTTCAGCCTTGTAACTCTATATAACAGACTCATATGATCAGGTCAGTGTTCAACCATACACCCAAGTTGTTAAGACAGGATCTGGGCAGTGATGCACAGAGATTAATTACCTCATGCTATGATACAAAAAAACCTCACTTACAGTTACAAAGCATAACTTAACTTTCTACAGATGTCATGAAACCATACACTTATAACTGTGTAGTTTGATGGTTTCTATCTTATGTGTTTAATTAAGGTCAAAAAATGATCCTTTGATATTATCTGATGAGTTTTCAAAAAAAGAACCAAGTTAAAAATTTTATTGCAAAACAAATAAACCCAGATGATTAGGGGGATTTAATTTATAATGATCATTTAATGTATTTTTTACCAAAAAAACCCACTTGAAATATTTTTTACCAACAGTCTTAAAAAGGTGATTATATTTTCGAGTAGGGGCAGCTAGGTGGTTCAGTGAATAGAGCACTGGCCCTGGAGTCAGGAGAACCTGAATTCAAATCCAGCCTCAGACACTTAACACTTACTAGCCATGTGACCTTGGGCAAGTCACTTAACCTCAATTGCCCTGCCTTCCCCCCTCCAAAAAGCAAAAAAAAAAAAAAAAAATTGTTGAGTGGTATGGTATAATAGAAAGAGCATCACCAAAAAGCTGGGAAATCTGAGTTCCAGCCTCAGTTCTGTCACAAACTAACTATGTGATCTGAGTCAAGTCACTACTCATCTTTCTGGGTCTTATTTGTTTTGTTTTATTTTTTCAAACTTATTTTAAATGTATTATTTAAATTATTACAATTAAAAATCATTTATTTTCTTTTTCTTCCACATTTCTACCCTGCCATGGGGGAGAAAAAAAAGAGAAAACCCTTGCAAGACATATGCATAATCAAGAAAAAAATACATTTCTAGGTTTCATTTCTCATAAAGAAAGGGCAGATAACATGATTTTTAAGGCCTCAGAAAGTCAATCTTGGCAGAAAAAAGAAAGAATCCCAAGCAGCAAGTAAGGGAAAATTAAGATTACATATCATGAATTTGTAATGGACCTAATTGGCATGGCTGTTTGATTTCCTCCAACAGAATTCAGCCCAGGAGTAGGAACAGGAACAAAAAAAGCTAATTTGGAGGAGGTGACTCAGGGTTGTAGGTTGTTGGGTATGAGTGGTAAAAGGGGGAAGTCAGGCAACTCTTAACTATTCATTTATGTTATCTAATAACAGCTGGGCCCTCAGTACTGCAACAGCAGTCCTTTCCTGATGGATGTTTTACTTCATCTCCTACAAGTTCTACTGAAAACTTTTTCTTCTCTTTATTCCAATTTTACTAAGAAAATTGAGGCCATCATACCTCAAAAGCTATACGTATCTTTATCTATCCTGGTGTCCTCCTCTCTACTTATATTCTTAATACATTTTCCTTTCATGTCTCAAAAGTTTTCCTCAATTATCATTTCCTCCTTTCCTCTCATCTAGAATCTTCCCATTTCTATTGACTCCCTTTTTGATGGCAATAAGCAAGCCCAAGTCTCTACCATCCTTTAAAAACCTTCACTTTAACCCTGAGTCCCAAATTATGGTCTTTTATTTCTCCTTCCTTTCACTGCCAAACTCCAAAAATGGGTCTTCTATTCTTGTTGCTATAACATGAGACCTCAGAAAGCTGTATTCTTCTGTATTCCACCAGAGTGTTTCTTACACAAAATTATACAAGACTCCATAAAATATATTACAAGAGAGATAACCTTATTCAATAACCCTCTGATATTAATATCTAGTGAGGCATAAAACTGGGAGAGCAATCAGGTCACTTTCCTAATCAATATATTCCCATGGTTCTCAATGGAGAACATGGAACATCAAATATGAATGCCTCTGTTTGGAAGCACTCTATCACTTGACTCCAACCTTTTACACTCGAGTTTTATTGACTATTATTCCCTTTCACACACATGAAGATCCAGTCAAACTCTGTGCTCCTTACTGCTACCTCATACATGGCACTCTAACTTCTGTATACGTGCCTCTGTCCTGGGGCTCCCCATTGTCTAGAATGTATTATTATTTATTCACCTCCATGTTTTAAAACCCTTACTTTATTTTCAGGTCTCACTTTAAGTAGCAACTCTTCATACAGCCTTTTCTTAATTGCCCCAGATGCCAGTGCCTTCCCCTCAAAATCATCTTGGATCTGTTTGGTTGTTTCAGTCATGTCCAACTCTTTGAGATTCCATTTGGGGGTTTTCTTAGCAAAGACACTAGAATGGTTTGCCATTTCCTTCTCCAGCTCATTTTTTGACAGAAGAGGAACTGAGGTAAACAGGGTCCTGTATTTACTTTGCAATTATTTTTAATATAATTAGGTATGTACACATAGTCTTCCCTGGCTAGACTGTAAGTACTACAAGGGCAGTGACTATTTCATTTACGTCTTTGTGTCTCTACCACCTGGCACATGGTAGGTGCTTAATGGTAACAGAAGTGAATGCTTTTAGTTGTGAGTCTCTCCCTCCTGCAAGCCCTTCTGTACACAGATGCCAAAATGATTTTCCTTAAGAGCAGATTCTCACCATACCCATTACCTCCAGTGGCTCCCCATTGCTGGTAGAATAAAATATAAATTCTGCTTTTAAAATTTTAAAGTCCTTATCTTTGCAATCTATCTTTTCAGTTTGTTATATATTACTTCCCCTCCTGCACTCTGCAATCCAAACAAACATACTGGTCCTTGCTCTGTTCCTCACAAATGACACTCCATCTCCCATACCTTTGCACTGGCTGTCTCCAAGGTCTGCCACCTTGACCTCCTGGAATCCCTAGTTTCTTTCAAGGATCAGTTCAAGGCCCACCTTCTACAGGAAGCCTTTCCTGGCCCTCTACCTTTCCCCCAACTACCCTGTATTTATTCTCTTTATCTTATTTTAGTATACACTTATCCACGTCACTTAGCCTTCCTTTACCTCAGTTTCCTCTTGTCTAAAAAATGTAGGAAATAACCTCCCAAAGTCATTTTGAGGATCAAATGAGATATTTATAAAGCACTAGCAACAAGTAGCAAAGTAGAATGTTGGGCCTGGAGTCAGGAAGACTCATTTTCCTGAGTTCAAATCTGGTCTTAGACTCTTACTAGCTGTGTCACCCTGGGCAAGTCACTTAACTCTGTTTGCCTCAGTTTCCTCATCTGTCAAATGAGTCAGGGAAGGAAATGGCAAACCACTCCAATATCTTTGCCAAGAAAACTACAAATGGAGTCACCAAGAGTCAGAAATGACTGAACAACAGCACAGTGCCTGCCTGTAAAGCCAAGCACAAGCAGCTTTCTAGAAGAATGCTGCTGTGAACAGCTTCAAGGTTCTGCTTATATAGTATAGTGAACTCTCTACTTATTCAGTAATAAACTAAGACAAAACATTGGCAGAAATCAAAGTACAGCATTTACAATGTTATAACATAACAACTTATCACTAAAGTGGCCACATTGTTTAAAACTATGTGGCCGCTTTGGTGAAAATTAAGTACAATCATTTAGTAAGTCCTTAACTCAATCATCCTTAAGGAGCAAGCCACCTTAAGGGACACAAAGTACAAAGGTCAAAGTTCTCCACCCTTAGGCCACAGTAAATCATGATCTTCTCAGTCAGTATTAAATACCCAAGGAGAGGTCTTTTCATCTTGACTGGAGGCTGGCTCAAGTCAAGATGAATCAAATTCCATGGCTCCTCTTCCATGGGTCCAGCTCCTACCTGAATCTACCCAACTGTCACTTGGATTCAAAGGTAGGCAGCTATAAGCTGCTCATCCAGTTCCATACTGAAGTTCACAGTGTCCAGTCCACCTCAAGTTCTTCACAGTTTCTGTTTATGGGAAGACAAAGCTTAACAGAGCCACAATAACATTGATGCACATTGCCGGCACCATCATCAATACACTATCTGCTTGTGAAATCAACAAGAGACCCACAAACAAGGTCTAAGGGGTCAACACAAATCATCAACATAGAAATCAACAGAGACCCACAAACAAGGTCTGAGAGATCAACACAAATCATCAATAAAGTCCCAGGACCTCTGAAACCCTCTTCCAGGACTTCTGTAAACAGACAACCAGAAAAATCCTCTTTCAAGGCTTCCAGTAAGGTCCCAGGGCTTCTGTACAAAGTATCACAAACAAAAATCAACAGACAGAACTGACAGAGTGCTGGGATACCACAAGTTTTTGCCTCAATTCTGCCACCACAAGAGTTGCCTTCTCAGTTCTTCTGCTCTGTCCCCAGCTTGGGTTTCTCCTTATATATGGTAATTAGCTCCTCCCTGTTCCACCCACTGTGGGATTCACAAGTTGTGGGGTTCACAAGTTCTATTTCTTAACAAAGACAAGGCACTAAGTACTTCTTTGCTTGCCATTACACTGACACAGAGTGTTAATATAAATGTTAGCTCCTCTGATGAGAATGGTAGCAGTGGTGATGATGATGATGATGATGATGATGATGACAATGGTGTACCTGTGCTAGTGAGAATGTTAGTTCCTCAAGGATAGTTGTTTCATTTTTCTTATTTGTGTGCCCAACAGCAGCACAGCAATTGGGACATAGTAGATATTTGACTAAATAAACACTTGTTGATTGACTTATGTACATCTATCTGACATGGAGGATCCTCATCAAGAGGGATTTCTTAAGAGATGGTGAGGTCCTGCAAAAGGGAGGGTTTGCAGAGGATGTGCTGATTGAATCAAGTCCCTGAATGATGATGCCAGGATCTTACTGGATAAAAAATAAGATCCATAATCACATTCAAGAATTTTTATGCTTTTATTTTATTGTTTAAAATATATATATATATATATTTTAACTACTGTATTACTTGTCTCTCTCCCATTCTGAACTTCACTTTCTTCTGTGACTTTTTCAATACTTAAAAATATTTTTCTTTATTATCATTATCTTCTCCTGTCACTGTCCATTACTTCCCTTCTCCCCCCATTTTCTCCAACTCTTTCCTCTATGTGGTATATAGAAATAAAAGCTCTATGTGCTTTTCTTTATATTAAAAAAAATAATTTTGAACCCACTGGCCACATTTAAAAAGTACATACTTCAATCTGTACTTTTAGACCAGGGGTGAGAAACCTGTGGCCTCGAGCCCACATGTGGCCTTCTAGGTACTCAAGTGCAGGCTTTTGGTTGAGTTCATGTTTTACAGAACAAATCCCTTTCTTAAGGGGATTTGTTCTTTGAAGTTTGGATTCAGTCAAAGGGCTGCACTTGAGAACATGGAGGGCCATGTGTGGCCATAAGGTCACAGGTTCACCCCCACCCTCATGCCCTCCCAGGTCTAGACTATTCCCTCTCTGCCAGGCTAGGTTGGAAGCAGGATTCCTCATTAGTCTTTCAGAGACATGACTGGTCACTGTATAAACTGTTCTGCTTCTGCTCACTTAGCTCTGCATCTGTTGACAAAAGTCCTCCTAGGCTTTTCTGAATGAGTCCATTTCATTGTTTCTTATGGTGCAAAAATATTCGATATTATACTCAAATACTAAATTCTGTTCCCCATCTGATGGTGCCATCCCCCAACTGATAAGCACCACCTTCTATACGCTTTCAAATATACAAAGCTATTCCCTGAAGGAAATGACCATCTTTTTAATGTGAGTAATTTTTTGTTGGTGCTGGATGTAGATGTCATCAGGGAAAATAACAGGTGAAGGAGATGAAGGTTCACAGTATTAGACTATCTCATCTATTACTTAGTCTTTTTATTTTTAATAAACCTTCTATCTATAGACCATTACTACACACAGCTAGACTAGCCTCACAATAGCCCTGATGAAATGCAACAAACATATGGCAGTGTCCTGGGCACAAGTGATAAGATGACAAAATAAAGCTGTCTCTGTCCTCAAGGCTCATACAACAGATATGTAGAGAAGTGAATACAAAGCCATTCCATGAGGACTGTATTTTTTTTTTTAATGGGAGGGGGGAGATCTAACAGCTATGCAGAAAAATAAAGAAGTAATTTCAAAGGAGCAGCTTCACTAACCACCTTAGAAATGAGAAGGTCTTTTGTAAGAGGTGGTTCCTAAGCAGTAGAAGTGTATTAGAGAAGGAAGAAGTGCACAAAAGTAGAAAATAAGTTTATGTGAAGAAACTCTATGCTTACTCTAGGGGGTCCCATCTCTAAGTTTCATTCTCCATCTCTTTTCTTAAGCAGCATACTCCGTCTCACTCATAGAGACATATACACACTGCAATTAATTTCTCAGCAACTTGAAACAGCTGAAATTTCTAATATCAAATTATCATATGGGATAGACTACATACTTAAAATGTTTTTATGAAATGTATTATATAAAATAGTGTATCTGGTTAAAAAAGCTGGAATAGTTCCTAAATATAGGGTCTTTCAAAAGGGTGTACAAGTTCATTGAAATTTGAAGGTCAAATATGCTACTAAAGTGTTTCTTGTGTTTCTTGCTTAAAATTATTTCTAATTCACTTCTGTCAAATTATAATTTCTGTTATCTGATCTGCATGAACATGATAAAAAAATTCATGGAATTTCATGTCACAACAAGCCTAAAAAAACCCCCAAAACTTAGGGCAATGGGGACAAAAAATAGTCAAAAGAGCCCATTAACATATTATAAAAGCAAGCATTCCTTTATCAGATACCAGAGATGTCCAAAAGCTGAATGTTTACCAATATTAATACTACTGACCAAATTAGGTTAATCTCAACATTACTGCTGAAAAATTTCACATGACTCCACTCGTCTGGTCCAGCAAACCCCGTTATTTGTTTCACACTGAGTTACTTTGTACTGTAAACAGATCTCTTAACCACTCCAAACCCTGCTTGCTGATTTCAATCACTCACAAAACCTCAATCTACTCAGTAAATCATAGTTCAAATATGATAGCATCAATCAGTGGGAGAAGGAATTTGAATTCTTTTGGTCTGTTTGTGGAGGAGGTAGGGAAATCTGTGACATTCTTTCAGAAGAATAAAATGGTTCATTCTCAACAGTCCTTACTGTTTACAATCACATGTAAGATAAATAAAGTTAAAAAAAAATAAACAATAACCAAAAACTGGAATTTAAGAATGGGTTGTGCTTGCGTTTTTCTTTTAATCCTAAGAAAAGCAGTCTTAGAACAATAACAACGTAGAGGCAAATCAGACGAAGCAACATCTTTAGATAGCACATGCTGGGAAAAAAAAAATTATCTTCTGGGACTGGCCAAAAGTGAATGATCTGAATAGATCAAGAAATGTAGTTCCTTCCAAGACTAAGCCTTTGCAATCTTCTATATATCAGCCCAAACACTATACTGCCTTTCTATTTAACTTTGCAAGTCATTTTGCTTCTCTCTTCTGCTTACATGTGTTGTCTAAGGCTAGTTTTCTTTTGGATTGTTTAAGCAACTTGTGGGGTAAGCCTTTACATTCCACTTCCAGTTCCAGGGAGAACCTTTAAGAATCCAATATGATTTGTAGTTTTTATAATGCAATGTTGGTAACATCACTATGAAACCTTCCTGACCCAAAAGCAACTATAAGAGCTCAGATCCCACCAGCTGGTTAAGTTTTGCACTTCAGCTTTACCATCTAGGTAAGATTTCAAAGTACAAAATTTTCAAAGCACAAATTACTATTAGTAAAAAATTCAACTGAACTTCAAATACAAGAATATTTTAACAAGATAGTTAGCAAACCAATCCGTCCCAAATGATGAAACACAATACCTCAAGACCTTTCCCAACACTTGCAGCATGTTAAACAACTTTATTCCCCTGTTGGTATCCGTGATTCCTTTCTTGTTGAATGAGAATAATTTTATCTTTAAAGGAATTTTGTTGACAAAAAATTCATATTAACATATCATAGTGGGAAATACAAAAAGTTTAAGATAAATACTATGTTCTTCTATTCCCCAATAGAAGTTCCAAGAAATCTGTCGATAATCATAATGAGAAATAGGAAATTCTCATGTGTAAAAATGCCAGAAAGACAAATAAAAAGGAACATTCCTAATGTTTCACACACATGAGATGAAATGCAGGGGCTGCAATCAATATTGGTGGAGTATGTACATCAAAGAAATCTTGCACAGCATCATAGCTCTAGGGCTGAAAAGGACCCTAGAGATCATCCTGTTTGAGCTCCTCATTTTACAAATAAGGTAAATGAAATCAAAGAGGTTAAATGATTTGTTCACAACTTTGCAAATAATAAGTGACAGAGACAGAATTCTAACTGAGCACCGAAGTGACTCCAAGTTCTATGTTCTTTTACTATACCACACTTGTCTCCCTGTTTGACATCTATCAAAGCATCAAAGTAATGCAAAATTAAGGAATCCAGCAACAAAAATCTCTGAGGGAAATATAAGAAGAAATAAGTTTCTGCTACTGCAATCAATGGGGTTTACATTAGTTAAAATAAAGAATTTTCCCAATACTAAAAGTTACTAAAATGTACATCAAGTATAAGGGGTACTATATAACCTTCAGCCCTGAAGGCCTACCATGAGTGGGGAACCTGTGGCCTCACCCTGTAAGTACTTAAGTACATCCCTCTGACTGAATCCAAACTTCACAGAATAAATCCCCTTAATAAAAGGATTTGTTATGTAAAGCTTGGACTAGGTCAAAAGGCTGCACCCAAGGACCTAGAAGGCCATAAGTGGTCTCAAGGTCACAGGTTCCCCACTCCTGGCCCCCTCCTGATTAGGCAGTCATTCAGAAAGCATACTGTTTTGCCTTCCATTGCCTCCCAAAGATTCCAAATCATCCTACTACATCCCACTAGACTCAAAGAATCCTGAGATGTTACTCATTCATTTCCCTGCTCTTCTCTATGATGAGTAAAGAGATGATTAACTATTGTCAGGAATGGAGGAAGGTCAGGCTGTTGATCTGAATACCTAAAATGGGAACCTCCTTGTACAAAAATTCTATCACTACCTTCACCAAAAATAGGCATGGGGAAGCTAGTTGTAATTGCAGGTATATTTATTAAGTATTTTTTGAAGATAACAGCTATAGATTGTTTACACTTGGTAGTAAGACTTATAGAGGGATAAAATATATTAATTATTTATTCATACACCCCAGTCACACAGAGGAGAAATGGCTGAGAAGGACCAGATTTGATTCTGCCCAGAAATATTTCTAGAACTAAGTTCTTAATCCTTTTCCAGAATTCCATTTTTTTTAGTTATAATTTTATATATTTTTGATGGAAAAAAGGGCATGTGAGTGCCTGTAGACATAATTTTAATTAACTACTCTTACAAAAAGAATCATTTCAAATTACTACTTTGCTAAAGGAAATTCTCTCTACTTCCAAAAATGAACAGAAAAAAGTGTTTGAAGATTAAATTCCCATTCTAAAATCCTACTAATTTCAAGTACTATGTATGGTTTGTATTGGTATTACACAAAGATAACTGCAAAAACTGAACCAAGAACAAAATTTTACAAAATATCTTTCACAACTATGTTTTTTTTTTAAAATAAAGACTAAAGTTATTTCAAGAATAGTTTGTGGGCACTGCTGGTGACCCCTATGGCAATATCTTCACTAGGACACTTGTAAGCTCTGAAGGGTTGTCTTACAGCTCTAATCCACTCTCTCCCAAAACAGGGCAGAAAAACATTTTCAGCAATGTAAATACATGAAACAAGAAGAATATTACAAACAGCAGTTATAGCCATGAGATAAAACTTGCTGGTCCAGGTCCACAGATCCTGGACTTTGTATTTAACTAATTCTTTACCTTGAAGAAGTACAAACTATCCTTAACAAAGCAAGTTTATTTACAGAGGCAGAATTTAATCCAAAAGCACCTATTTCTCTAGTTACAATCATAAATTGTATTCACCTATATAGCAGACACCTGATGAAGAGTACAAAATGATCTTAAAATGAATCAAAACTATTAATTGAAAATAAAATTCTGAAGGAAAGAGCTCCTATAGAATTTCATCATGATCCATAGGATGTATAACACATAGAGAGTTTATGGCACTACATACAAATACACCATACACAAATGGGTCCTTGGAGATAATTTCAAAGTTCTTTTTAATCAGGTGAAGAAGCAAGGTCGATAGCACCAGGCATTGTCTAAAGATGCATTTGGAGTATAAGCTGTGAATTTGTTAATTGTTGTATGTCCCCATCAAATAATTCTTTCAGAAAGAGAGTGGCATAGATAATTCTTTTAGTAAAAAAAACTAAATTGCAGATCTCAGAGAACGAGGACTTAAAACATTTATCATTTATTGTAATTTTTTACAAAAACAAAATTTTTAACAAAAACAAATTTTTAGCTGAAATTGTCAAACAAGCATGCCCACACAATCTATACTATTTCAAGGATGTCTTGATAACAAAAGAAATCAATAAAAGATCATATATGGATCAATATAACCACAAAGACTAGACTAGGGAGCTTTCAGGGAAATTAATATCTCTATAATACTTTTTGTATATAAAGTATGAAAATCTAAAGAGCCAATCTCAAAGCACTTCCTACCTTGTAACTTTTAAAGCCATGCCTTTTATCTGGTAATGAACCCCATTGGTTCATCTCACTCTTTTCGTCTTGTCTAGCAAGGGGATAAAATGTCTAAATACAGAAATTCAATTACTCCTTCAGCATCTCAAATAAACTCTGATCAGAGGATTACCTTTGGCAGTCTGCTCTTATATTCTCTATCCAGGATATCTGATTAAATACCTTGTCAGTACTTTGTCAGCTATGATAAAGACTGATTGAACTAAGTTCCTATAATGAGGTGAAATGGTTATATAATCCAAAGTGTGTATGAGAGAGCCCCTGGGGTACTGTATGAAGGACCTCTTAGTGATAGATGATATTTTTGGTTTGTAACCAAGGAACAGGCTAGAGGGAAATAGTAGGTGGGGATACTAGAGAAGAACCCGGGTCAGGTAATTATTTATGAGAAGAGAATAAACAGAGATTTGGGATAATCTAGGAGGTGAAGAAGTACCCTGTTAATGCTAAGAGCAAAGAGAGGTGCCTTGTTTAACAATTTAAGTCATCACTATCCCTTATAAATAGTGTTTGCATATAATGTCAAAGCAATATGATAAACATTAACATGACTAGTGATATCTAGTCAAGCAAAATACAATAAGGGACAGGACCCTTTAACACTGGGCTACCATTTTAATGATAAACTAGAAGCACAGGGTTGATTCAGATAATGGTTCACTTTAAAGAAAAAAATGGTATGGGAGGGGGGTATGTTGGTATTGGCACTTACAGTAAATGGAAAAATGAATCTCATTCTATCCTAAATCCTGGGAAGGGAAGTGTGGGTGTGTAACGTGCCAAAGAATCTTTCTCCTGGCCCCAAATAGGCTAATTACGGCAGCTGGAGAACAAATGGCAATGAAGAGAAGCCACCCTTCCAAAAAGAAAGAACAGGAGTATCTCTATTTATTTAAACTATACGTATACTTCAGCTCTGCCAAGAAGAAATTTCACTTCCTATAACTTCACGTAAAGTAGCCTGCTACTTAGGTAACTTTCCTTTGAGAACATGGTCTAAGGAGACTAAAGTCCTGCCATAAGGGTGCTGGGGGACCTTAAAAAAATATTATCAATTCTATTAAATAACTGCCATTAGTCAAATTGGGCATACACATACTTGCCATTTTCTTATTGCATGGTGGCCACTTCACCACATGTGAATGCTGGAAGGAACTGAGCCTCTCATTTGACAAGTGAGGAAAATGAGGCCCACAGAACAGAAATGACTTGTATAATCTACATAGGGGCAGAACCGGGACAAGAGTACACTTCTTTTATCTCCCAGTTCAGTATCTTTTCCAAGGACAGAACTATAGGGTGGTAGACCTTGCTACGAAAGCATTTCAGCTCATTCTAAAGGTTTTGTCGTTTGCTTTTTTGTTTGTTTTGCATCATGAGTTTATCACAGATACAATAGTAAGGAACTGCCACTTAAGCCCACAAGAGAACAACTGTGAAGACATATATTTGTTTGCTTTCAAAGACTTCAATAGGAAGATTTATTAAAGGAATGAAGCCCACTTCACTGTTGAAAACTCAGAGAACTCTGTTTTCATTGCATTAGTCTCGCCAACAAAATTCTGAATGTGTTTGCATTCTATCAATCTACACTGTGAGTCAGTCTGTCCCAACCCCGTCTTCTAACACGAAAACTGAGAACTCTGATGACACATTTAGGTAAACATGCTCACTGAGTGGAGTTTCTTAATGTTTTATATCCCTTTAATTTTCCACAAACCTCTGAAATCCATATAGGTTTTCAGGAAGAATTTAAGTTCATGTTGGCCAAATAAGAGTAGAGATTATAAATAAACTTAATAAAGCCATAATATTAAAAAAAAATTCCATTGGCTCTATAAAATAGGGGAATCCAATACTCAATAATGCGATGCGGGAACTTAGGTTATAAACCTAAGCCCATATTTAAAACTAATTTTAAAAAGTTCCTTAATTAGGCAGTAAATAAAAATCTGGCTTTACAACCCAGATAAACTGGGTTCAAGGCCCACTTTTGACATATAACTGGTTGTGTGACTCTGAACAAGTCATTTAATCTCCCTAGACCTTAGCTCTTCATCTATCACATGAAAAGGATGGAGGGAGGCATCAACTGGCCTCTAAGACCCTCTCTGACTCTTAATCTATGACTCCATCATCAAAACTTAAGGCCTACATAAGCTGTCTGTCCTAACAACATGGATTTTTCTCACTTTGGGGAAGATGCTGACAGCTCTTGTTGGTAATGATTAATGAGCTCTGAATGTGAGGAGCTCATTTCTATTCGGAAGGAGAAGTGGGACTGGGGACCGTTATTCTCCTTGTTTATGTTATGTGAGTTTGAACAGGGGTGTCAAACTCAAGGAGAAATAGAAGCCACTCAAATGTGCTTAAGGATCCTTTCAGGCATCACACTAATTTGGAAAACCACATATTACCATTATCTCTGTTCAGCTGCGTCTTTATTTATTTTGTTAAAAGTTTCCTAATGACATTTTAATGATTCTGGTTGCACTGCTGGTTGTATTTGACACCCCTGAATTAGAAAATATAACAGCCAGTTGGGTTAAAAGGAAATTAAAAAGTATCATGATAAGAGAGTAAATAATCAGACTTAACTAACCTAAAGCAATTCTGGGAACTGAAAATTTACACTCTGATGGAGTCTTTAATCTGTGTAGGGTGAGAGGCATGAATCATCAATTATACAGGACATCTTCATTAACTTAGTTGTTTAACTGATTGATCATACAAGAAGGCCCCCTTCTCTAGTAGATTCAAATGGACTAGGTCCTCCAGTCCTATAATCTTTCTATTCATAACAGGAAAGGCTATTTTCCTTCCTCTGCCACAGAACAAACCTTTCTTCTTGGTTGTCACTGAAATATGTTACCTCTGACAACATACTCAGGATGAAAAAAACTGAAGCTTATTGTATAAGGGAGTGGAAGTAAAAAAAAAAAACCCAACAACTTTGCACACTCTTAATCTTCCCATCTTTCAAAGATGCTTACCATCACTCTCTTCTCCCATCACGCACCCCATTAATAAGGATCACATTTTATTAATGTCAGGCACCAAATGGCGGCACAAAGATCCCTTTCCTGCTGTTGCCTCTACCTAGGAGGGGAACAATGAAAGTGGAGGGTGTAGGAAGTAAAGCTGAAAAGCTTACTGTATTTATAGAGGTTACCATCTACAAATGCCACCAGTGATGGCTGTTGACAGAGCTATGACTCCAATATCTGCAAAACCATCACACCTCTGAAGCCAACAGACTGGGAAGCACTGTGCTACTAACCATCGGGATACCAGTGTGCAGGTTACAAAATGCTTTTCTTTTCTACCTCCTGGAATAAATTTTTAAGGCTAAATGAAATCAAAAGGCAAAGGAAAATTTATCCTCAAGTAAATAAGGCTGAAAACTGCCACCTGTCAACAATTCAAGGATTAATTACTCTGTTCATCTGTATACTCTGCCTTGGTTGCTGCCACTCTTACCCCATCTCTTCCTCTAGTTCTGGCTGTCTCCCAATTCTGTAGCACCTTAAATAAAGATTGTGAAGGAGGAAAGAGAGATTTGGATAAGAGATTCTCATTTATAATTCTGATAATTGTTTTGGTGTGGGAAGAGACTTAAATTAAAGGTCAAACAGAAGTTTCTGGATAATATATGTGGCTAGTTGTCCCTTGGCATTCCATTACTATGAAACTGTGAGTTAGCTGAGTTGGTAAAGGTATACAAGCTTACCACTATCATTCCTGGGTTCTTCAGATCAAAACAAAGACATGTATGCACAAAGGTATACCTTTAAGGAAAATAATGAATTAAAAAAAAAACAAGGAAACGCCATAAGAACTGAACAGTGGTTACCTACTGAAAGAAACTATGTTGGCTATTCACATTACTCCTTATTTCACTGGGTTCACACTTAAAATATTATTAATTTGGAGGGTGCTTTTATTTTATGCAAAGGTACTTTCAAAGAAATGCTATCTAGACACTAGATTTTTGACTGAATCTGCCAGTAGGCACATGATCTGCCGATCTTGGTCACAATTCTGGAGACAATGGGAAGAGAGTCAATTTCCCTCATAACACCTAGCTTCCCCTTTTATTTAATTAAACCTATAACTCCTACCTTAGAAAGTAACCTCTTATGATATACTGGGGCAGACACATAAAGTTGTCTCAAGTGACAAAAAAAAGGTTCTTATACTGAAACTGTAAGATCTTAAAGAGAAATTGCTATCAAATAATACATCATCTATCATGAATAGAAACTTTAACTCTAGTTTCTTTGCTAAATCAGAGGGTTTTGGCAGATCAGTGGTCCAAATATCACAAGCTTTAAGTTTAATCTGTCTCAAATCTAAATCTTGACAAAGAGTCACCCAACCATAAGCAAAGTAGCCTTGACTAAACTACATTTAGAAGACTGTATTAAGTCTACAACATCGTGTTTTAGGAAGGATAATGATGAACTAGATGGTGTCCCAAAGGGGGGAGGATAAAGATAGTGAGCAGACTTGAATTTATGCCCTATGACGTACTTTTGTTGAAGGAAATGGAGATATTTAATCATGAGAAGAATTTGAAGGGATATGATAGCTCTCTTCCAGAATTTAAAGGGCTACCCATATGGAAGAGGAATTAGATACGTCAGAATAGTTAGGAAACACTAAAAAGTCTGCTGTTCAGTCATTTCAGTTGTGTCGGACACTTCATGACCCCATCTGGGGTTTTCTCGGCAAAGAAATGGAGTAGTTTGCCATTTCCTTCTACAGATCATTTTGCAGATGAGGAAACTGAGGCAAACAGGGTTAAGTGACTTGTTGAGAGTCACACAGTTAGTAAGTGTGTGAGGCCACATTTGAGCTTAGGAAGATGAGTCTTCCTGACTCTAGGCTTGGCACTCTATCAGCTATGCCACCTACCTGCCCTGAAAGGAAAAACTTGCTAATATTCATCAAAAAATGGAATGAACTGCTTCAGAAACTAATGGTTTCCTCTTCTCGCTAACAGTCCTCAAACGAAGGTTTTTGATTACCTGCTTGTGATATAGAGGGTTTCTTGTTAAACATGGGTTGGATGGGATGGCCTCTGGAGTCTCTTCCAAATGTGAGATTCCATCTTGACTTTTTCCCCATTGATTGGGAATCCTATGCTAAAGTTAATGATGGGGGAAAAAGAGTATTAATAATACGGGAACTTTCCCAACTGAAAAACAATATGGTCTAATTAAGATCTTTTACAGAACTATGTTTATAGCTGGGACTGAAAACATGTATTTATCATTAAAAGCAAACAAAAACAACATCAATCACAATCACGGTACCAGAAATGTAAAATACTTGTCTGAAAATTGTGCAAGGAGGGCAGGGCAAGTATCCCAAAACGAACTCAGATCATGAAGTAGGAACATTTGTTTGGAAAAACATGATGCTTATCTCAATTGTTACTTTTTCTGACAAAACAAAGAATCTGATTAACTCAATTAGCTAGGGCTTGTTTTTATTACTTGAAGGCCTATTTTTCTCTTGCCAACATGAGCAGTTTTTCACTTCTAACAAATTGGTCCATTTGAATGAATCAGTTGTGTGAGGCAACTAGATCACCACTTGAAAAAAAATTTGGTGAATTTAACTTTAAGCAGGAGTCAAACTAACTGAACTTACATTTATAGATAACTTAAAATTTTAAAAACAAGATAAAAAACTTTAACACATGTTTTTTTGGTTATGGTTGTTAGAGAGTCTGGATTGTCCCACATTATGTTTTCTAGCTCAGTTCTTTTTCTTCTAAAATCTTTCAAACTTACTGACGTTTGTTATATTTCTTGCTATCTCATTAGACATTGTATTCTGTTTACTCCATTCTATTTTTCAGGAGGGGCAGTACTTGGGTAAAGTTTTCCACTTTCTGATCTAAACTACTGAGTCTCCTTTAAAATTTCTCCTTCCACACCTCTCATTTCATTTATAATTTCTTTTTTTTTTTTTACCCCCTGCTTCCTATCTTCCAGCTACTCTTGTAGTCCGTATGACCAAGGTATTGTTTTTTTTCTTCTGAGGCTTTGCTTGTTGTAGCTGTTGTGGGGCTATTCTCTTCTGGGTTTGCTAATGTGGCCTGTTTAAGGAATCAATAATCTATTTTATATTACATTCACCAGTTCAGGGGAAAATTCACCCTGAACTTCAGAGAAAATACAAAGAAAATACAAGCAGAGAAATAACGACCAATAGACAGGGATATGACTGCCTGAATCAACTATACACTTTACATAAATCCCTGGATTGAGAGAGCCTTTACCTATGAGCAGTCGGGGAGCTCTGAACATCCAGTCACTCAGAATTTCAACCAGGGAGTCAAGATCCTTCTCATAAGTGAACCTCCAAAGCAAAATACCAACCAGAGCATATATACATTTCTCAGAGCCAGAAGGCATCACAACCCTTTTGACTCAGTGCCTTATTAGAAATTAGCAAAATGTGTGAAAGCCTTCCCTAAGCAAGGTTCCCTTAAAGGGCTCCACCTGAGGTCTATTAATGCGCAGGAGGATCTTAAATCCCAGTAACATTACACCTGACTACCAGAATTCATGCTGGCTTCCCTTGAAAAATCCCTCTTTCTACTTCTTCTGGGTTCCACATTTGCCTAGTCAGAACCCTTAGTTTCTGGCGCAGTGTTGATACGGGTGGAAGAGCTTATATCTTTTTGATATTCTTTATCAGTGGCCTTTCTGTGGTTGTTTACAGACATAAACAGGGGTATATGTATGAGAGAAAGGTATCTATGACCTTTTATATTGCCATTTTAACTAGAAATCTCACTTGTATGAGGTTTGATTGAGATTGACACATATATCAATCAATCAATAAATAGTTATTAAATGCCTACTATGTGCTAGGCATGCTGGGGATATAAAAAAAAGCCCTTCCTCTCCAGGAACTTAATTCCCGTGTTATGTCATTACTGTGTATATTGATCCTCCAGAGTTTTATTTTTTTAATTTTTCATAACATATTGTTCCATAATTCATTACATTCCTCATATTTTTCATTCTGAGTTGAATAGTCATTTTTAACATGAAAAATAAGGAAGAACTGTGCTGTTCATGATGAAGGACATTTTAGGGGACAAAATGACAACTGTCTTTTAGGAGACAGTTCTCAAAGGTTAAATGACCTTAATAATTTACTTAGATTCCTAGGATATGAATTAACCTATTTAAACTTCTTAAACCTATTTATATTCTCCATATCTACAACCATTCTGGATACCAAGTTACATATGTTTACTACTCACTGTGTAAATCACAACTTCATGCTTTAAGGGCTATGTAAGCTTTAATTCTAGTGGTCTGGAATTTGGCAAACAAGTCTGCACTTACGCTATCCAGACTATCCTAAATTTCACAGACTTCATTCATATTCATTCTAAGCTTTAGTCTTTCTTCAACTAATCAACAAATATTTGTGAAGTTTCTCCTATGTGCAGGGTACTATACTAAGGATACTATACTATACTGGGGATACAAAAGGAGGCAAATGACAGTCCCTACCCTCAAGGTGTTTACAATCTAAAAAAATCCTAATTTACTTAATTTAGAAGCTGTGGTCCCTCCTCAATCAGGCTGCATGCTATTCTCTAGTCCTATGGTTTCATCCTTCAATGTATGTTGCCCAGAAAACCAGGTATGGCTGCACTATAGCTTTCCACAAGGCACTCTTGGATTGTTTTGATCGATTAGACTTTTGGGCAATGACAAGCATTTTATTAGATGTTTTGCTAGAATAGAATAATCTTATCTCTTAAAAGAAGAGTTGGTCATGATCCAAGATCTCTTACCTAGGTCAAAATTGAGTGTCTATCATTTTATTTAAGTTTTTTTATTATGAAATTGACAAACATCAAATATGAATATTTCATTATCCAAAGAAAAGGAGAGTGACTATATCACATCAAGTAGGTACAGTTTGATTTTTTTTTAATAGTACATATAAAATTTAACTTGGTAGTTCTCACACTGATCTATTTGTATCCCTTTCTGAACTTCTTCCTGAATCTCTTCTGTGTATTTTAAAAAAATTTTCACTGGAATTTTTTTTTTAATCTTTAAACAACTCCCCCTTTGATCTAAGTTTACACACATACACAGTCTTCCTGGTAATAGATAAGCAAAACAAATTCATTCATTGGCTTCATAGATCTATATCATTCTGCAAAAAGTGGAAAATGTTTCATTAATAGCCTTCTCAAGTCATGGTCGCCACACTGATCAGAGTTCTTAAGCTATTCATAGTTGTTGTCCTTCACAATGATGCATTGTATAAATTTTTCTCACTTCATTTTATAACAATGAATTTTCTTAGATTTTTGTAAATCCATCTTTTCCCTCATTCTTACTGAACAATAATATTCCATTGCATTCACATACCATAGTTATTCAGTCATGGTCAGCCCATTTTTTTTCTAGTTCTTCACTATAATAAAAGTAAGATAAATATTTTTTGTGCACGTAGATACATTCTTCCTCTCTTTGATCTCTTTGGGGAATAAGCTTAGTAGTGATAGTACTGAGTCAAGGGGAACTTTGGAACTCGCTAAAGACTAAGAGAAGCATAGTTACAAACTGCTTTGCAGAATGGTAGGACTACTTCATGACACCACAACAGTGTTCTGGACTGCCTGTTATCCTATGGCTCCTCTGACAACTGTCATTATCCCTTTGTGTCTCCTTTACCAATCTGATGGACGTGAGAAGGAACTTCAGATTTTTTTTTAAACTTGAATTTCTCTTATTATTAGTGATTTGGAGAATCTTTTACATGGTTGCTTATAGTTTGCCTTTCTTGTTTTGAGAACAATTCCCTATTTATATTGGATATCAGACTTTGATTAAATAAATTTGCTGCAAAGTTGTTTTTTCCCCCAGTTAACAGAGTCCATCATTTAATAAAACAATTTGGATTTTTCCCTTTAAAAGTACTAACTCACACCTGATATTTAGGTGATGTAATAGGTCATTGAACTTGTAATCAAGAAGAAATTCAAATGGAGTCTCAAACTCTTGCCCAGTTGTGTGATCCTGGAAAGTCCCTTAACCTGTCTGCTTCAGTCTCCTCATCTGTAAAATGTACGTAATAATAGCACCTACTTCCCAGAGTTATTGTGAGAAACACATTATGTGTATGTATGTATGTAAGTATGTATGTATGTATGTGTGTATATACAAAGTTTTTATATCTTTGCAAAATTTAAGGTGCTATAATTATTATAGCATCTTTTATCTCTTGTGTTTCTGCCCATTTATTAGTTGTACAGAATCTTTGTCTAGTTAAATTAGCTAGAAGGGACCTTTGGAAGCCATTTGAACCCAACTTACTCATTTGTGTCCAATCAACTCGTTTCTGAGATGAGGAAACTGAGGGTCAGAGAATTTAAGAGCCTTGCTTGCAGCTAGGTGGCACAGTGGATAGAACATCGGGCCTAAGTATAAAGACACTTTGTAGCTGTGTGACCCTGGGCAAGTTATATAATTTTTGCTTGTCTCAGTGCCCTCATCTGTAAAATGGGGACAGTAATAGCACCTATCTCCCAGGGTTGTTGTAAGCATCAAATAAGATATTTGTAAAGTCCTTAGAACAATGCCAACCACATAGTAAGTGCTATATGAATGTCAACTATTGTTGTTGCTTAAGGTTCCTCTGGTTATAAGCAGGAATGCCAGGAAAACCCTAGTCCTCTGAATTCACGTGTAGGGCTCTGTCCACTTCACCGCTCTGCCCCCTTAAGCTTTACATTTAAATACCCAAAAGGTGTTACTTGTAATGGACACAGCTAGAAATTTCCCCATCTATGCTTTCTCCAGGTTCTGATGAAGAAATAATCATGAAACTTCACTTATGAGCAAGAATCCTGAGGGTTGGGGAGAGGTGGCCAAATGTCAGTTCAATAAATATTTATTGAATATATTTGTTATCCCCCTGGGTGCTATGTAGAATAGAAACTGTCAGAAATGGATCTCAATGGAGTCTATCCTCCAAGATCACTGGAAAGATTAAGAAGTATAGTTCTTTGCACCTTGCACATGGTTGGTATTTAACAACATTTACTGAATTTTGATAATTAACAATTTGATAGAATTAACAATAAAGGGATATTATACTAAAAAATTTTCTCATACAAATGAATAAAGCTATCTCTGTAAATGATATATTGGTCTATGAGATCAGAGAGAGAAATACTAATATAAGTAATTTGGTTCTGGGGATAAATTGGGGGCCAGACACAGTCATAATTGCATAAGACTTCACAAAGTTAAAAAAACCAAAGTAACCTTTTAAGAGAATCAAGTCCGGGTGAGATTACAGCTAAGCATTTTACTAGGATTCCTAGTCTACTTATCAACAAGATAAAGCAGAGAGTACACCTTATCCATTGAGCACATCTCATCCAGACCTTAACAAAGGAAAACCCACTTGGCTGGGTGTAGAGTTACACAAATTGTTTATATAAAGAGTAGAAGTTTTGTTTGACTATTTAACTTTAAAGTGCATACTGTAGAGATTCAAGCAATGTAAACTGTGTATTATCATTGTCAGTGTAAATTACAGGCCTTGATTTGCAGTAATCCTTCCCCAAAGAGTGTCTGGCAAATAGCCAGGCAAGAGGACATAATTTAAAACACTCAATAAGTTTCTTTCTGAAGCATTTTGTTTAGTGTCTAATAGTTTCTCTAGGGACAAGAAAATTACAAAAGCGCATTGTTTTGACATGAGCTAAAATGAGTCATCTCTCGTCATTACATTTTCGGGGATTTGGCATTAATCTTCTGAGACAACAAAGTATAAACACTTGAAATAAAATATCAATTCTCTTAAAACAGTTTTGTAAAGTCATGCTACTCTTTCCATTGTAGCACCAAGCTTGAATCGCTAAATTAAGGCAACATCCTTTACCTATTTATGCCCATTTTGTTTGTTATTTTTTTCCTCCAAATTTTATTTTTTGATGCAGAGTTTTTCCATTATGACTAACATTTTATAAGCCCAGTATCTAAGCGGCTGTGTTCCGGTAAATGTTTAACAACCAGTTCTCTGGTGGGGAAAATGCCCACACCACACACTTTTAAGTTTAATGTTCATTATTAAAGATGTTCCATCACTTTGTTTAGTCTAGATAATCACAAAACAATAAATCAAGCTCTAATTTGTAGCATACTTATCTTAATTCTTTTTTATCCATGGAAAATGGGATTATCTGGCATTAGAAGTACATGGATTTCAGGGCTGCTAAGTGGCATGGTGGAAAGGGTACCTGTCCTGGATTAGGGAGGACCTGAGTTCAAATTCAGCCTTGGACACTTACTAGCTGTATGATTCTGGGCAAGTCACTTAACCTTGACTGCCTCCTCCTGCAGAAAATTAAATATGTTTTAAAAAAAAATATTTAAAAAAATATACATAGCAGCTTTTGTCACAATAGCAAAAAACCATCACCACCACCAAACAAACAAATCTAGAAACAAACCTCTATGGAAGGTCTTCCCTCCAAAGAACACTGACAATTCTTCTAGAATTTATACAGTCTTTCAATTCTGTCATAAGAAATGACAAATACGACGCAAAAGAATGAAGAAAGCAGAAGCAGAGTAACATACACACAAGCAAAGAATCTCAGGCTTGGAAGTAACCTAGGAGGTCATTTAATTTAAAACACATTGAAACAGAAATACCCTATTCAATATTCACAAAGAGAAATAATTCAGTTTTTGCTCCTGAATATTTCTTTTTTTTTCCAAATGTTTTATTAACTTCTGATTTAAAGCATTCATTTTCACCAGATTTTGAGTTACAAATTTTCTACCCGTTTTTCCCCTACCCAGCGCCCCAAAAATAGCAGTTCCACAGGATATCCCCTCCTCCAATCTGCTCTCTCCCACAGTTTCTCCCATACCCCTTTCGACTTTTCCAGTGGATCTCTATGCCCCAGTGCCTGTATATCTTATTTCCCAATCACATGTAAGATAGTATTAATAATAGTGTGTGTGTGTATATATATATATATATATATATATGTATTTTTGAATATTTGATTTTAAAACTTTGGATTCCAGATCCATTCCCTTCCTCCCTTGTCAACCACCCTTACTGGGAAGATAAGCAGTTCAGTATAGGTTGTACATGAGTACCTAATGCAAAACAATAACATAGTAGATATATGTAAAAGACTGACTATATTTCCCTCCCTCCTATCCCACCTCCCACTTGTTCTATTCTCTACTTTGATCCCATCCCTTTTCAAAAGTGGGTGCTTCCAACTTCCCTCCACCCCAGCCTGCTCTCCCTTCCATCATCCCTCCTCTCATCCCCTTCCCCCCTACTCTCCTGGAGGGTGAGATACCCTATTTAGTGTGTATTTCATTCCCTCCTCAAGCCAAATTCAATGGGAATAAGGTTGACCCATTCCCTTTTGCCTTCCTATTCTTTCCCTCCATTGTAACCATTTTCCCTTGCCTCTTCTATATGAGATAGTTTACCCCATTCTGTCTCTCCCCATTTCCTCTCATTATATTCCTCTCTCACCTCTTAATTTCACCTTTTAAGTATCATCCCTTTCTGTTAAATTGGTCCTGTGCCCTCTATCTATGTATACCTGTAAATATAGATACACACATTCACATATGTATTTATATGCCAGTATACCCATATATATATATATATATGTATATATATATATATATATATATTTCTATTTCCTTCAACTACTGAGAAAAGTTTCATAAGTTACAATGATTGTTTTTCCATATATGAATGTTAATAGTTCTACTTGGATAAGTTCCTTATGATTTTTTTTTACCTTATCTATTTACCTTCTCATGCTTCTCTTGCTTCTTGTATCTGAATGTCAAATTTTCTGTTCAACTCTGGTTTTTTCAGCAAGAATGCTTGAAAGTCCTCTATTCCACTGAATTACCATATTTTCCCCTGAAACATGATACTCAGTTTTGCTGGGTAGGTGACTCTTGGGTTTAATCCCAGCTCCTTTGACCCCTGGAATATCATATTCCAAGCCCTTCGATCCCTCAGTGTAGAAGCTGCCAGATCCTGGGTTATACTGATTGTGTTTCAACAATATTCAAATTGTTTCTTCCTGGCTGCTTGGAATATTCTCTCCTTAATCTGGGAATTCTGGAACCTGGCTATAATATTCCTAGGAGATTTCTTTTGGGGATCTTTTTCAGGAGGTGATCGGTGGATTCTTTCAACCTCTATTTTGCCTTCTGGTTCTAAAACATCAGGGCAGTTTTCTTTGAGAACTTCCTTCAGGATGATTTCTAGGTTCTTACTTTGATCATGGCTTTCAGGTAGTCCAATAATTATTAAATTATCTCTCCTGGATCTATTTTCCAGGTCAGTGGTTTTTCCCATGAGATATTTCACTTTGCCTTCTATTCTTTCATTTGTTTGGATCTGTTTAACAGCATCTTGAGTTCTCATAAAGTCATTAGCTTCCATTTGCTCCAATCTAATTCTGAAGCAATCATTCTCCTCAGTGAGCTTTTGAGATTCTTTTTCCATCTGGCAAATTTGGCTTTTTAAGGCATTCTTCTCCTCATTGCCTTTTTGAGCCTCTTTTGCCATTTGAGTTAGTCTATTTTTAAGGTGTTATTTTCCTCAGTCAGGCTGTTGACTCTCATTTCGTAATTTTCTTGCATTGTGCTCATTTCTCTTCTCAATTTTTCCTCCACTTCTCTTATCTGCTTCTTAAGGTCCTCTATGGCCTATAACCAGCTTCTATTTTCCTTTGAAGCTTTTGGTGCAGGAGTTCTGACTTCACTGTCTTCCTCCTGTTCCATGCTTTGCTCCTTTTTGTCCCCAAAATAGGAGTCTAATGTTGGAATCTTCTGTCTGATTTGTTTCCTTTGCCTGGTCATGTCACCCCTCAGTCACTTGACCCCTGCACCCCAGTAGAACTCTGCCACCAGACAGGAGAGATTTGTCCCAAATGCTGGGGTTTTCTCAGCTGCCGGAGGTATTACATGGGTGCCCTCTCTGAGGTCTCCACATGCTCTGGCAAGCTGGACACACACCCCAGGACCTCCACCCTAGATTGCAATCCAGATCCAAGAAGGTTAAAGCAAGAGCAATGACCCCTCATCCTGGTGCTTGGTCCCCCTACACTCTGCAGGCCAGGAGCTGAAGCTGCCACGTGGTGCTGGCGTCTCAGCGGCTTCAAACCCGGTGGGCAAAAGTCACACACTCCCACTTACTGGGTCCCAATGTCCGGACTGCACTGACCTCTCACTTTGTCCTTCACATCTATATGTTGATAAATCAGGAAACAGCCACAGCTGCTGCTGATCTGGAGTCCCTCTGGCCAGCGGCTGGTCAGGCCCACCCTGGGGCTAAAGCCTTGGGGTGGGGCTGAGCTTGGCTCCCAGAGAGCAGTGTTGGATTCCTGCCAGCCTGCCAGGCTGTCCTCAGCAGGAGGTTAGCTTCTTTGTGTCATTTGTGGGTTCTGAAGCTCCAAAGTTTGTTCAGAGTCCCCTTTTAACATGGATTGGGGAAGGTGGAAGGGGAAGCTGGAGCCACGGAGAGGTTCTGCTTCTACTCCGCCGTCTTGACTCTGCCCCAGCTCCTGAATATTTCTAATGAAGAAGGGGAGCCCACTATTTTCCAAGTGAGCCTCTTTTTTTTTTTTTTTGCCTTTTGGAGGGCAATTGGGGTTAAGTAACTTGCCCAAGGTTACACGCTAGTATTTTTGTGTGGGTGTTAAGTGTCTCAGGCCAGAACCGAACTTGGGTCCTCCTGACTCCAGGGCTGGTGCTTTACTCACTGCGCCACCTAGCCATCCCTAAGTGAGCCTCTTTTTGATAGCTCTACTTGCTGACCTAAAAGTAATTCTCTTTCATCCACTAATTATAGTTCTACCCTTGAAGCCAGTGCCTTTTCTTCATGACAATCCTTCAAATAACGGAAAGCTATGATCATATCATCCACCATCTTCTCTTCTTCAAAGTCAACTTCTTCAGTTCTTCCAACTGATTCTCACATAGCATGCACTCCTGCCCTCTTTACCACCCAGAATGCCCTCTGTTGGATGCACTCTAGCTTGTAAATGTCCTTCCATAGCAGACAAAACTGAACATTATTCTTGATGGGGTCTGACCAGAGCAGAATACAGAAATTACCACCTTTCTCACTGTGGATACTATGCTATGATTCATAATGCCACCAGAGATCACACTGACTTCTTCTATCATGTCAAACTACTGATTGACTTTGAGCATGTAGTCTATAAAAACACCCAAATTTTTCTCATAGGAACTATTATCTAGCCACACCTCCCCACTTAATATTTGTGAAGTATTTTCTTTAATTTACATTTATCTCTAATAAATTTTTGTTGTTCAGTAATTTTTTCAGTTGTGTCCGACTCTTCATGACCCCATTTGGGATTTTCTTTGCCCAGGGTCACACAGCTAGTAAGTGGCTGAGGCCAGATTTGAACTCAGAAATGAGAGTCTTCCTGCCTCTAGGCCTGACACTCCATTGTGCCAACTACCTGCCTACCACTAATAAATAAATTTACATTAATTTGACATTTATCACTAATGAACTTTGTAATCATCTCAATGTTCTTGCCAGGAGAATTTTTATTGGAACCTGACTCAGCAAACATGCTAATTAATCTTTTCCAGATTCCTGTCATCTGCAAATTTGATTAGCATGTCAACTACACCTTCATCTAAGTCACTGCATGAAATGGTAGAGTGCACAAGAGCCAAGGAGAGATCTCTAAGGCACTCTACTACAAATGGTTCTTCAAGCTGAAATCCAGCCTTTAATGGCCGACTGTTCTTCCGGTCTTGTCATTCAGCCTGTTCCAAGTCTACCTGCCTGCACCGTCATCCAACCCTCACCTCTCTCCTATCCACATGGGAACTAGGAGAGAATGTGTCAACTGCTTTGCCGAAATCTAGTATACCTTTTCTTGATCTACAGCATGATACTGAAAGTCATAGTCTAGTAACCATACCCAGAAAGGAAATGAGGTTAGCCCAGCATAACTTGTTCTTAAGTAAGCAATTATGGTACATAGTGATTGCCACTCTTTTATAAATGCTCACAGCCATTTCTTTAATGATACATTTCAAAATTCTGCTAGAAATAATATTCTATCCACTACTTTTTGGTGTATTTAAGGATCTCAAGTCAACAAATACACAAAAACCCTTCATTCCCACTTTCTGTTGCCCAATTTAATCTATATGGACTATTGGTAGGCTCAATCAACCAACAAGTATTTTTAAGCATATATTATTTACCAGGTGCTGTGCACACAAACACGAAGAATGAAACAACCCCCACGCATAAGCTTATATTATAATGAGGGAGATAAGTATATATAAAATATGTATAGCAAAATATAAATTAACAAATACACACAAACATAGGAATATGTGTGTACCAAACGACCTAGTATTTAGCTACAAATAAACATTTATATGTAAGTCTCTATGTGTATATATAAATATCTATATGTAGCTAAACACTACGTAGGCAGCTAGGTGGCACAGTGGACAGAGCACCAGGTCTGGAGTCAGGAAGATGAGTATTCCTGAGTTCAAATCTGGCCTCAGACACTTACTAGCTGTGTGACCCTGGGCAAGTCCCTTAATTCTGTCTGTCTCAGTTTCCTCATCTGTAGAATGAACAGGAAAAGGAAATGGCAAATGACTCCAATATCTTTGCCAAGAAAACCCCAAGTAGGGTCATGGAAGACAAAAATGAAAAACAACTCAGCAACAATAAGAAGTACTAGGAAGAGTTTGGGAGAGAAATCATTAGCAGTTGGATGAATCGGGAAAAGACATCTTGCAGAAGATGGTATATGAACTGCACCTTACTGGAAAAGAAAAACTCTAAGAGGGGGAGTGGAGGAGGAAATGTATTCCAGGCCTGAGGGATGACCAGGGCAGAGGCAAGAAAATAGAAGATGAGGTGTCATGTCTGAAGAACCAAGGCACAGTGATGAGGAAAAGAGCCTTAACCTAATGGCTGAAATAAGATTGCACAACTAGGCTGCCCATACCTCAGCAGCAGCCGTGACTGAGCCCTGAAGTGAATGCAGAGTTTCAAAGCTATGGTGGTTGGAAACATAACCCTAACACAGAATAACACCACCAGCACACATGCACAAAGTGCTTTAATGTTTTGAAAAGCATTCATATCTGCTATATTATTTTAATATAATTATTATATAATATATTATATTATACTCAAGACAGGGACTGTCATCATTGTATAAATGAGAAAACTGAGGCACACAATTAGATCGTCACAAATTAGGTGCTGGAAACCAGTTTTCCTGACTCCAAATCCAATGCCATAGATCTTGGCCTTAGACACTTAAATCTTTAAAACAAACAAACAAAACCCAGGATACTCAGAAATCTGCTGCTTGCTTCCAAAACAGGATTATGTGCCCTAAAAATTGTGGGATACCATATCCTTATCAGAGACTTTATAAAGAAGGGTGAGAGGTCAACCATAATGGAATAACAATTGTAACTTCCCCCCTCCCCATCTTTCTGCAAGAGTTACTAGCACTGAATATTTCTGGAAACACCAATTTCATCTCTTTTCTGTACTGTATCAGTCAATAAGCATTTATCGAGGGCCTTTTATGCTAGGCATGGTGCTAATCCATGTGATAAAAGCTTATCAAAAATACTTTACTATAAGCCACACAAGGAATTAAGTGTCTTCATAAAGTGAACACTTTTTCCCTCCCACCAAAAAATAAAAAACGCTTCTATGTATTATTCCTTGGATGCCCCCGTAAAGAATCACAAGAACCTCTACATTTTAGGACCCAGCTTAGCACTAGACCTGGAATACCTACAAGGTATGGAATGTCTATGGACCAAAATGAGACCCATTCTCTACTCCAGGTTCCCCAAAATTCTGATCTGGGCAAAAAACAGCTATGAGGTGCCCTAAGGCAATTCTGAAATGTATCTTGTCTAACCAGAGTAACTAGAAACACTTTGGCCGGCATCTAAATAACCTTTGGCATCTCTGCTTTTTCAGGGGGTCACCTCCACCCCTCTCCAGACCAATCATCAAACCTAATGGTCTTTCCTTAGTTTCCATCCTCTTTGACAACTATATGGCATTTGACATTGTTCGCCACCCATGTGCTTTAATACCTTTTGAATCTACAATAGACTTATCTACCTAGGGCTTAGAGCTAGACAGAACTTCAGAGATCAGCTAGGTCAGTTCTCTCAGCTTACAAATGAAGATTCTGAAAAGTAAAATGACATAATATAACTCTAAAGACTCTGTAAAATAACATGACCTAACAGTCAAAAATCGAGAGAGAGCCTAGATTTAATGCCAAGCCTTCTGACTCACCTTGTCTTTCCTGACATCACAGTTTTCCATTCCTTATCTCTCTAACCTCCTACTTCTTGGTCTCCTTTATGGGCTACTCTTACTCCTCCTCCCTACTTAGCACAGGTGTTCACCAAGGTGCCCCCATCTTTCCTCTCTCTAAATGCTCTCCTTTGATGATCTCATCTGCTCCCAAGGCTTCAACTATCAGTTAAAAAGAGATGATGCCCAAGTCTTCACCTCCATCTCTAAACTATCTCTGTGGACCTCCAGGCCATCACTTCTGATAACAGGGTAGTTCCATCTGGTTTCATCCAAAGCCCCTCAAACTCAGCATGCCTAAAATCAAACTCATTTATTTTCTCTCCAAATCCTACACTTTCTCCTCTGGCATTTGTTCCTTGTTCATCTGGCAAGGCTGCCACCATTCTCCCAGGTATTCATGTTTGAGAACTTGGAGGTACCTTTGACTCTTTTCTCTCTCCTTCACCCAAAGAGTCACTAAGTTCTATTGATTCCATTTCCTCAATGTCTCTTCTATCCATTCCCTCCCTTCTCATTCCCACTTTGTACGCACTAGTGCAAGACTTTCCTACTTTTCACCTAAATTCTATCCAGTCTTCTAAAAGGTTTCCCTGATTCTACTCTCTTTTCCCTGGAATCTACTCGAAGCCTGTCTGACAGGACATCTTGATGCACACCTTAGAATCAGGTCCCTTTAGTGCTGCAAACCATTCAATGGTCTCCAACCTTTACCAAGTAAATATCTGTTTCTTTATGCTTGGTATTCAAGACCCTATACAGTCTTGATGCTCCAACCAACCTTCTCAACTCCATGTAACACAAAGGAAATATATTGGGAGATGATTATGAAAATACTTTTTTTTAAGTTCAAAAAATGCAAATAACAAAAGTATGTTCTTAACTCCAGGTTGAGAACCCTTGGTCTATATCTGGGTGTATATTTTTCTTTTCAAAGGGAATATATTTTAGGAACACAACTTAATTCTAATCCAGAAAGTGGAATGCAAGCTTTTTTTAGGGAAAGGACTACTACTCTTTTGTATCCCCACAAAACACTTAGAATAAGGTCTTGCACATAGTACTTAATATTTCAGATACTCAACACCAGAAAGGTGTGAAATCAAAACTCAAAGCCGGGCTCACTCCTTTTCCAGGGGTACTCCTATCCTCCTGGAGCAAAACAAGGAGCTATTAGAGTAAGCACTAGGGCATTTGACAGCATTAATATACCACATATGTCAAGTAAATATATTTACACTTACTTGAGCAGAGCTTGTAGAATCTATAATAGTACTGCAACAAATATATATATGTATATATATATATATAACTAAGCATTTTACAAAGAACATATCATCTATCTATATATAGATGTAGATATATAGATATATCTAGGGAGGTATTTTATAAGGAAGGGATTAAGCGTTTATATAGCACCAACTATGTGCCAATCACTGTGCTAAGTGCTTTAAAACATCATCTCATGATCCTCATAACAAATAAGACTGTTATTATCCTCATTTTACAACTGAGGAAACTGAGTCAAAAAGAGGTTATGTGACTTTCCCAGGATCGCACAGCTAATAAGTGTATGAGGTTAAATTTGAACTGAAGTCTTCCTGACAACAGGCCCAGCTCTCTGTCCATTTTGCCACTTACTTGCCTCAGAGGCAACATGGTGAGTGGAAAGAGTTTTATACTGGAAGCGAAGAGATATAAGACAGACTTAAGTGACTGTGAGAAAACAAACAATGCTCACAGAGCAAATCACCAAAAACACAATGTTTTTACAGATATGAATCTTTTCTTACTGTAACTTTGTAACAAAGTACTTTACATGGTCTAGGGAAAATATTTACTTTTAATAGCATATGCATAATTCTACTATTATCTTTGGACATGTCAACTTTCCCTTTCCCTTTGGTGTATTATTAATGGCAGTCAATACGTATTAATTAAGCTCCTTCTATTTGCCAGGCACTGTACCAAGTGCTAGGGAGAGAGATAAATGTAAGCCATGGTCCCTGCTCCCTGGACCTTACAGTCTAACACAGGGAAGAAAACAAGCAAAGAATCTTTTACAGACAAACTATATATAGGACAGAACTGAAATGATCAAGAGAGGGTGGGGTTAGAATTAAGTGAGATCAACAAAGACTTCATAGAGAATGCAGAGTTTTAGCTGGGGAAGCAAAGAAGCAGAGATGAGGAAGGGAAACATTCCAAATATTTGAGGAACACTCAGTGAAAATACCCAGAGAGAGGAAATGGAGTCTTAGTCAAGGAATCACAAAGACATCAGCATCACTGGATCCCAAAGTATGTGGTTCCAGCAGGGGGGAGGTGAAGGTGTAATGTGTAGGCTGGAAAGGCTGATGACAGGGGAGAGGAGAGGTGGGTTACGAAGAGCTTTGAAGGTCAAACGGAAGAGTTTATATTTGATCCTAATGTAACATCCATGGGGGCAGAGGGGAAGAGAGATCTACAATGACCAGAAATGAGAAAAAAATTTACAAAATAAAATATTTCCATCTCAGAAGTTTGTTTTTATAAACTGTAACAGTTTCTATGGAAGTTGACTGGATTCTAAGTGTCAGAGGCTATGTGGATGCTTATTTCTTCTGAAATCAAGTCCAGTATTTTCCCACTATATACACCACACTAAACTCTCATTAAAGGATTTTTTTTTCAATAGTCAGCTCTTGTTTATAACACTCGCAGATAAGGAACAAATGTATGTAAATAAAATCTATAAATAATAAGAAACTTCATCTGAGACAACTATCTGTCAGAATTTCAGAACTGTGATAAAGTAAGCAAAGTAAACACTTTGAATTTTAGGGTTTCAGGATTTCTCTAAATCCTTTACAATTTGACCTGTCCTTCCTCATCAAGTTCAATACAAAATGGGAAAGGTGGCAAGAACTATGGAGTAAACAGAAAATTAATTCAATCCCTTGATGAGTCTTCTAGTTTTCTAGAAATGCCCATCCATTCTTTTAACCCAGAAATGTTTTTGCCACATACTTCATCCTATCTTCCATGTCCATCATCCATTTATTGATTCAACAAACATATCAAGTGCCTACTATGTGTTAGCAACTAATGGTTGCAAACATAAACTAGACACAGTCCTTGTCCTTGGGGTGTTTATAATATGGTAGAGGGCATACGAAACTTACCCAGAACTAAAAAAGATAGAGGTATGAACAAAATGCTAGCAGAGTTAAGAGGAGGAAGAAATTATTTCTGGCTGAGGCTCATGAAAGAATTATCATTCTAGAAAAAAATATAGAATTAATAATATACAAGTAAAGGGGCAACTTGGTGGTATAGTGAATAGAGCTCTGGGCCAGGAATCAGGAAGACTCATCTGTCTGAGTTCAAATCTGGCCTTACTAGCTGTGTGATGCTGGGCAAGTCATTTAATCCTTTTTGCCTCAGTTTCCTCATGTGTAAAATGAACTAGAGAAGAAAATAACAAATCACTCCAGTATCTTTGCCAAGAAAACCCAAAATAGGGTCATGAAGAGTCGGATATGACTGGACCAACCCAACAACAACAAAAACCAAGAGAGGCAGAAAAACTTTAGGCATGAAGAGCAAATACAGTTCCCCTAGAACAAGGAGTGTATGTAATGAGAAAGTTGAAAAGTCAGGGTCACAGATAGAGACTTGGGACTCTGGAGACTATCTCATTCAGGCATTCTTAACTTGGGATCTGTGGAGAGATTTCAGGAGGTCGCTGAATTTGGATGGGAAAAAAATAAATTTATACTGTTATTTTCACTAACCTCTAAATGAAATTTAGCATTTCCTTCAATTACTTAAAAAGAGGAACCACAGGCTTCCCCAGACTCCCAAAGGAATCTGTGACACAAAAATGCCAAGAATTTCTAAGAGTTCAACTCTCTTTAATTTGAGGAAATTGAGGCCCATGGAAGTGAATTAACTTACCCAATGTCACAAAAGCAGTAAGCATCAGAAGTGAGATCAGAACCAGTGACCTCTGACTGTAAAACGGGGCTCCTTCCACCATACAATGCAATCTCTTTTAGATTATAAAAAGCCTCTAATGTCAGACAAATGAGCTTAGATTTTATTTGGTATGGGAGCTTTGAGCAGAGGATGAATGCTTTTGGAAATCTACTATGGTAACAGCATTGGAAATGGGTTAGAATAAAAAGAAACTTGGGACGGCTAGGTGGCACAATGAATAGGGCACCAGCCCTGGAGTCAGGAGGACCTGAATTTAAATCCGGCCATAGAAACTTAAACACAAACCTAGCCTTGTGACCTAGGGCAAGTCACTTAACCCGAATTGCCCTACCTTCCCCCCTCCAAAAAGCACACACACACACAAAAAAAGAAAAGAAACTGGAAGCAGGAAGACTGGCCAAAAGGCTATTTGGATAGTCCAAGCAAGAGGTAATGAGGCTCTGAAATTATGGTGGTAACAAGAAGAAAAGAAGGGTAGAGGTGGATGAAGAAAGGGATGGCCCTAAGGTTTCAAAAGCCAGGCTGGTTTGGAGAATGTTGTTCTCCTTAAAATATAGAAGTCAGAAAGAGGAAGTCATCTAGGAAAGAATACAAAGTAAGCCACTCCCATGCTCTCCCATAAATTATACTGCTCATTCTTAACACAAGTTATATAGTATTTGGGGAATGTAGATTGTATAGGGTCTGATGGAGTGACTAATGAGCTTTTTGACCCTTGCTCAAAATTCAAGAAGCTAACCCTGATTCCAAAAACAGCACAGAAAAGGCTAAGTAAAGTGTTTAAGGCCAAACATTTGGCTGTTTCCAGTATTTTCATTGCCAATCCTAAACCACATACAGTTTGCCATGTCTAAGGTCTCTTCAGTTCTAAATCTAATTTAACATCCTATATTTTATAGAATCTTGGAATTGTTAAATTCCAATCACTTTCATTTTGAGATGGGAAAACTGAAACCCAGAGAAATTAAGTGATCTCCCAAAGGGTCCCAAGGAGAGTAAGAAGAACCAGGATTCAAATCCCTCTTTTGGATATCAAAGACTATTCTTTTTCTACTCTACTATGCCCCATCTGCTCATCCGTGGACACAGCTGATGTGATGAAAGTCTTATCTCTAAACTGTAAAGCAAAATGTCAGCTATTACTGCATGTGAACTTTAAGACAGATTACAATGAACAATAATAGCATCTTTTTTACAATGCTTTAAATTTTAAAATGCACTTTTTAAATATATCATTTCATTTGAGATTCTATGAACATAATACTCCATCTTCTCACTATAGGAATATTCTCAGGCTGTCCCCCTTTCCCTGGAATGTTCTCCCCGCCTCATCTGCATACTGGCTTCCTTTTAATCCCAATTAAAATCCCATCTTTCACAGGAAGCCTTTCTCAACCCTATTAAATCTGGAATATCCCCTCTGTTAATTATTTCCTACTTATCCTGTATGTAACTTGTTTGTATATATCTTTTTACATGTTGTCTCCCACACTAGAACATGAGTTCTCTAAAGGCAAAGACTGCCTTTGGCCTCTTTTTGTATCCCCAGCATTTATCATAGTGATGGCCTGTATTAGGTGCTTAATAAATGTTTATTGACTGAAATACAGTATTTCCCTATTAATCATTGACTATATGCATGTTTCCCCGATAATAAGACCTATCCCGAAAATAAGCCCTCCCCTTACTGTGTAAGATTCCTCTAAAATAAGCCCTCCCCCAAAAATAAGCCCTATTGAGATTGCTACTGTATTGAAGGTGATCCCCTGCGCTACACGCTACATTACGGTACCCTCTGTATACACTGTTCCCCCCCCCCCCCGTGAAACGCACGCCACACTCCGAGCTGCATCCTATCAGAGCTGCAGCAGTGAGCGCGTCATCCTGTTCTTCCCCAGTGATTTGCTTATTGAATAAAGGTACATTTTTTTGTTCACATTTACCTGTTTATTAAAATTGCTGTCAATGTTCATTAAAATAAGCCCTCCCCTGAAAATAAGACCTCTGGTGTTTTTCTGTCCAAAAAAATTAATAAGACAGTGTCTTATTATCGGGGAAACACGGTACATACTGGATATTTTTGGATATTGGAGAAAGTGATATAAAGTTAAAAGCAGACACAGTCCCAGACATGATTTTATATGATATGTCAAAATTAGTACCCTAACTCATAATACCACTTGCTTCAATTTTATATAACAGTCATCATGGTTTGCAGGTGATTTTACTATCTTTGTAAGCTCTGTCTTGGCAAGTCCTACCAAAATGGAAATATTCTGATTACAGGCCAGGTGACAGCCTATATAACAAAGCTAACTAAGTCTGTGGAGGCGCATCACCAGAGCAGTGGCCACCTGGACTGATTCACATCCAAAAACTAGATGGGGTTTTTTTTTTTGGCCACTGCAAATTATGGAGAACAATATCTACTAAGGCTTGGAAATATGGTCAATGACTTTGGTTAAGGAGAGACCCACCTGATAAAATCAAGACTCTTAAGAAGAAATAAATAAGTAGAAGAATCTTAAGCAGTAAGCACAGAGAATTCTGAGTCATTAAATCTCACAGTTATTGTGAGCAGAACAAAAATTTGTATTCTATAAATTTGTTATTATTGTTGTTAATAATTATACCTACAAACAGGCATATATATATATATTTATGCATATGGATGTATACACACACATACATATTTTTAGTAATGATTTCTTGGATTAACATCAAGATTTTAAAAATAAAACTTGAGATGTACTTTGTTTAAGAGAGGTTATTAAAATTTATTTCACAGAATTCCTAAAATTCTGAAATATCTTTCTTTGAGAAAGCTAAGGGGTACACGGGATAGAACACTGGGCCTGGAGAGTTTAAATCTAGCCCTGGTCTAGGCAAGTCACTTACCCCTATCTGTCTCAGTTTCTCCAACTGTAAAATAGAATAATAATAACACCTATCACTTATTTGAGATATTTGTAAAGCATTTAACACAGTATCTGGGCACACAGTAGGTACTTGGTAAATGCTTGGTTGCTTCCTTCCTTAAACTCTTTTTCTCTGATGGAGTAATTAGGCCACAGTTCAGTATTAGCAACATAAAATGATTCTCCCATTTGTTCATTTTAAAGAAATATGATCAAGACAGATAAACTGCATTGAGGAGACCACAGATTTACTGGCACAGTAGAGTACAATTAAAGTACAGAAAAGGCTATCGGTGTGAGAAAATTACAGTTTGACAAGGAAGGATTAAAAAAACAACAAGGGCAAAAGGAAATCTTTCTCACTGGCTTGTTAAAAAAAATATTATCCTTATTTGTTCAAATGTATTTTGTCAAAAAGTAGATCACAAAATTATCAATGTTTCCTTTTTAGATACTTTGGAACTTCAAATGATTGTACAAAGGATAGTGATTATGGATAAAGGATAGCTACAGAATAAAACCCACTGTCCCATAGAGTTACTCACATGCATTTAAATTCAGCATAGTGATTTGGGATCTATCCACTAATCTCAATTAACTTAGTATTTTTTTAGGTTAGACTTTTTCTAAATCAACAAGGTTTTCTCTTTGTTAACCCAACCTCACCTTTTCTTTTTTGTACCCCCTTTCCCTAAAACCTTTATATGTAATTGTGACATGAAAGTGACTTCCATTCAACAATAGACATGGAAAAGCTGGAAAAAATGTTTACTATACATAGAAAAATTACATTGATGCACTAGGAAGGTTTCTTTAAATAAAACAACCCCTCTATAGTTAAGAGTAGCAATTATGTGGCTAACATTAGGGCAACAAATTTCCCCTTGCCTTCCTATTGCCATATGCCTGTCATTTTTTCCCCTATAGTTTCCATTCACTGTTTCAAACATATGTTGCCACTTATTTGCCAGGAAAGGAATCTCTGAACTACCCCCTATATGTATGATGAAATAGCAGACTGAATGGAGCCAGGGAGAACACCATGAGCAGCTATTCACACTTCTGTTTTCTCTTAACTTCCTTTTCTCTAAAGTTTATTCCTCATATGCAAGGAAGGATGTGTAACCATAAAGACATCCATGACTCATGCTTTGGAATAGAGCATTTTAACAAGATGCTGCAGAGGCCCACCGTTCCCCATCTTCCATCCACCACCATTTCACCAAAAGGCCACCTTTACAAGTGTCTTTGAATATTTATTTCCAGGTGGAAGATTCCTCCATAAACCTCTCACCAAAGCATCCACATTCTTTTCTTGCAAACTCACCGCTGCAGTTTAA
>NW_027187308.1:7957602-8118703 GCF_028583685.1 Petaurus breviceps papuanus
TGCAGCGTTTGTTCTTTGAGGTCCGGCTAACTTGTGGGGATGTTTGCTGAGGTATGTCAACAGCTGATAACACAAGGAGGGGAAAGCAAAGGGGGAAAGAATAGAATGGAGGAAGGTAAGATGCCTAACTAGATTTTCCACTAAAGATGAAGAAAGCAGCAGGGAACAAAGGGTGGATTTATCTTCACAATTAAACCAATAGGCAATAAATGTGTGCAGCTATACAAAAAAACAGTGTACATGGCTAAGCAAGAAGAGATCTAGGTTCAAGGTCTAGTTCTGTTGTTAAATAGGTATGTAATCTAAGGCAAGTCATTTAATTTCTGGACTTTACCATCCTCATCTACACAATCAGTTGCTGTACTTCTGGAATTATTAGGTTGATTTTCAGTTTTAAAATCTATGCTTCTGTTACATTATGTACAAATAAACATATAACCCTACCTATTATGATAACAATATAAATATATAATAATGATAAATGAATTGTATTTACAGACACTAACCAGAGAATTTAGAGATGGACAGGGCTTGGAGATCATTTTTAAATGAAAATAATTAAGAATTTAAAAGTATTCTTTTATTGCTATCCTGCTTTTATGAACCTGAAACTCTGTCCCACCCCCCCAAAAAAAAATTCTAGGAAGAAGATGCAAAAGTGAGATTTTTCATTGCATTTGAATAAGATAATACTTCCCTCCCCCAGGTGTTCTTTGACAAATAACATTGGTAAAAATAACTTTTTGGAATTCTAGACACATGTTTTATTAGCAGGAAATAAAGTAAAAAGGCATTATTAAAATATTACTGCTTAACATGGCTACAAGATGTGGCTATGCTAATTTTCTTATATTAAAATGTTTCCTAGTGATGCTCCTAAAGCCTACCCATGCTTTCTTTGGGAGGGGAAGTCAGTCAAAAATTATGCTCTGAGCCAATAAGCAAGAAAGAGATAAAGACCCTTAAAATTAAACAAATACACATGGAATAAAAACCAAATGTTGCTGAATGTGCTAAAAATTCAAATAGTGTACCATTCTATCTAGTGGCAGCCCAAGAGAGCCAGAAAGCTAACTGCAAAGCTTGCAGAACGACTCATTCTTAGAAAGGGTGATTTGAGCTTTGCTAGAATGGAACGTGGTGACTAAGGAATAGAAAATAATGAAATACGGTTAAGTTGGACATATTACTCAAATATTCAAGTGGATCTGTGATCTCATCGATTTAAGACTTTCATCCCATGATGCAGAAAGCAACCGAACCATACCCACCCATCTTGTGAGACTTTTTGCCAGTTCTCCCATGAGGTCTCCCATAAGGGGCATCCACTGCAAATGCTGGAGGCATTCTTTGCCCTTTCCTCACAATGAAGGGGAGCAGAGCCTTCTTTTCTTTTTATTCTTCATTTCTTCAGTCCCATCTTTCATCCTATTCTTTGAAGTTCCTCACTGGACACATGATAAACTGCTCTTACCCATCTCCATGCCCCCCCCTGTGTGATACTCTTTTCCAGTTCTTCAGAGACTACTGTATTTCATGTTGCCACACAGCAACATCGGGAGAATGCTGGTACTTAACAGATGGAAAACTTGAGGTAACAAAATAAACCTTGTAATTTCACGAAGGCATTCCAGATCACTCTCTTCCTCTTCTTTAACTCTGGGCCCAACTTACTGTCCATCTGTACTGATGGCACCATATACACATACTGGGACTTTGTTCTTTGAGGTCCGGCTAACTTGTGGGGATGTTTGCTGAGGTATGTCAACAGCTGAGGTATGTCAATTTCTATTCAAATGTATGTCAAAATCTAGGCAAAAGGCAGTCTTCACTTATTTGGTTTTTCTTGCATGGATGGTCAGGTCAAAGTTTTCTGAGTGGTTACAGAGCTCTAAGAGGTTATTCTATGTTCCAGGGACTGATACAACCAGTATAACATTACCAACAAATAGAAGCATCTCAGGGACCTCATATCAATACTAGAATTCTCCTCAATTCAGATGCCATCCAGCTCTCTACTATCACAGTGGCAAATATCTTTGGCAAGATTATATTGCCTTCTACTCAGCGCAGCAGCAGCCCTTCTCTCTCCACAGTGGTCAGCTACGACCCTCCCCCGACTCCCCAGCAGCCATGTCAAAGAGACTCGCAGTTGGCATTGATCTTGGCACCACTTACTCCTGTGTGGGAGTCTTCCAACATGGGAAAGTGGAGATCATTGCTAATGACCAAAGAAACAGGACCACCCCAAGCTACGTTGCCTTCACCGACACAGAACGTTTAATCGGTGATGCTGCAAAGAATCAAGTTGCAATGAAACCCACCAACACAGTTTTTGATGCCAAACGTCTGATTGGTCACAGATTTGATGATGCAGTTGTACAATCAGACATGAAGCACTGGCCTTTTATGGTGGTGAATGATGCAGGCAGGCCTAAGGTCCAAGTGGAGTACAAAGGGGAGACCAAAAGTTTCTATCCAGAGGAAGTATCTTCTATGATCTTGACCAAGAAGATTACATTGCCTTATTTTTAGTCCTGGCTTGATATTTATGATCAGTCATTAAATAAAGTTATTTCTACTGTTATATTTTTCAAGGAATTTTTAAGTGATTTTGATATATAAACAAAAGACATCTTGTTAGAAAAGAGCCTTGAAGACAGCTTTTGGCTTTCCCAAATCAAATGCTTTTTTATAATCACCTAATGATGAACATCATGGGATCATGTATTTTCTATATCTTACAGTCAGTTATGATATGGTAAAGAAGTGGTTCATTGCTGAATGTTCCCTCTGAAAGCCTGCTTGCTCTCTACTAAAACATTCATCAAGGATCCATGATTCATGTATAGATGATAAAGATTTTGTATATGTGGGAAAGCAGTCATACATGCTAGTTGTAGTTAAATGTTTCCTTGGTTATCTTTGGGTGGAGGGCTTTATTAGTAGGTTCTAGATATTTTTTTCCAAGGGAGGTGGCAAGGCAATCAGGGTTAAGTGACTTGCCTAAGGTCAAACAGTAAGTGTGTCAAGTGTCTAAGGCCAAATTTGAACTCAGGTCCCCCTGACTCCAGGGCCAGTGCTCTATTCCCTGCACCACATAACTGCAACTCTAGATATTTTTTATACATACTTTTGTTATCTTTCCCTCCCCCTCAGATAGTTTGCATATCAATGCCTCATCTCTCCCACAGTAGTCTCCATTAGCATAGATCCCTACATACACTTAGTCCTGTCTGTTTTTCCCTTTTCTGCCTCTTTGTTACCATTTCCAACTCTGCTGTGAGTACATCTAGGACTACAATATTAGGGTCTAACACTGGTAGTTCCACTGTTCTTATCAGATGGCAAAAACTGTTAACATTAGCAGTTACAGATCTTGTCTATTTTCACCCTTATGATCACTTTACTTGTCTGGATCTCTTATGAAGTTTTCTTTCAACTAGCTTTACTCTTTACTGCTTCTCTCTGTTTTATGAATTGATACTATTCATAACTGTCTATCAACCTTCTATGTGATTTTACAAATGAATTTATATTTTAGACCAGTGTCGACTTTGGAAGCTCTCTCTCTCCATTTGCCAAGTAAATCAAATGTTCACTAAGGCACTCTCTGGGCTCTTCTGGACTAGTTAAACTTCTATATTAAATTATTATCCATGTCAATGTAATTTCTTTTGTCCATTTCTTGGAGCTGCTTACCTGTGCAAACAGTTCATGACTAAGATGTTTCAACTGTATGTCACATATTTTTCTCATTACTCTTTCTTCTTGCCTTTTTACTAAATCTGATCTTTGCAGTGACAAGTCATTGTTCTTACTACATATTGACAGCTGATTCAGGGGTAATATCCTCATGTCTAACAAGTCTTGACAACTCATGTATTATATTATCCAAATAAAACAGGCAGACTCAATGATTTATGAACACCTACTTCATGAATATTCTATATATAAATGGGCTAGTCAGTGTTCTACCAAGAAGATGACCCACAGCAAAGGTGAAGTGAAAAACCACTGAATTTCTCCTATCCTAGGCAGCCAGTGGCTTGTCATGAGAAGAGGGAAATGTGTACCCAGGATAAGGAAATGTCTCATTATGTTCTGCCAGGAAAATATTGTAAACAGAAGTTGCAAATTAGCTCATAAAGGTCTATTAATCAATCATATAGCTTGAATCCTGTACATTCTTGACAGATTTATTAATACCTTATTGTAGCACCTACTAGAGGTACAAGATTATTTTGTTCACAGGTAAAAGTACTCTGAGTTTCAAGCAACCAAATTATTCCTAATATTTTTTGGAAGCACAACCTATTTATAAGCTGTAAACCTGCCTATATTTAGGTAGTCACAGATTCATCTTATTCTCTAGTCTATGATGGCAAGATACACCATGTTCTATTGTCCAGAACACATGCAATATTATTCCAAGATTATTCCATTAATGAAATGACAAGCAAAATACATTAGCACTATCACTTTTAAAATCCAAAAAATATGTGAATTAAAAGTAACTAGTGACAGCCTGACTCTGGCCCCAGCCCCTCACTATTGGAGCCTAGTATTAAGACCACAGCAGCTCCTTCCTGATATGGTTTTGCATATTACTTTACTAATTTACATATTAAAACTCCATCCATTAAAATTTTCTAAATAGGGTTAAAATGCTTATTAGTTTTCTGTGATCTAATGGTTGAAAATTAAGGGGAAAAAAACTGTATCCATGATCCCTTTTCCAGCAGAAAAAAAAAATTATGTAAATAAATGAAAACATGAGTTGGTTGACCAAAACTGTACCTCCCCCTCTCCCCCCCACCAAAAAAAATTTCCAAGTTCATAATCTTTCAAACACATTCTCTAAACTACTAAATGCCAGGGATAAAAAAAAAAATAATATTTTATCATGTTTTTTTTTAAAGAAATCAAGAGATTACCACATAGGTTAACACAGCATTATCTATTATTATCTGCAATTCTATGACTCTTTGTTAAATTCAGACTGCTTATAAACAATATAAAAAAGAAATTTGACAATAGTTAAATTAATTGCTTATTCATGTCACCCCTTCCCTCCAATCCTGGCTATCTTGTTAACAATAAAATTAAACTGAGAGCTAACAAATGCCTATCTTTTGGGCCATAAAAATCTCCTGTATGCTCAGGCCCACTTAGGTCTAAAGAAGCTTCAGATCTAAGAGATTTGTTATAATTGATTATGAACCTTTAGACCTACAAAGGTATATGAGTTTCTCTGTCAACCTGAGAACTATTGTGGTCGTTTTCAATCAGAATGACATCACAAAATCAAAGACAGGATTATTTACTAGCACCTTATTGTAGCACCTACTAGAGATACAAGCAAGAGTCCTTTCTTTTAAAACTGGAAGGTCCATAGAAGGTCGTCAAAGTCAAATCTCTCATTTTATAGATAAGGAAACTCAGACACAGAGGGATTAAGTGACTTGTTCTAGGTCATACAGATAATATCTGAGGCAGAATTAAAAGTCTAACACTCCTTCCATTACATCAATAATTTTATGCTCAAGAAAAAAGAAAAAAATAGAAGAAGAAAAATAATTTTATGCTGAAAACTTCAGAATCACAGAATTTTAGAACTGGAAGGCACCTATCTCAGTGTATGCCTGAAAAAGAATCCTACTATAACACATCCAACAAATAGTCATCCACTCTCTAAGTGATGACCTTCCATGAATAGGGCTCTCAAGAAAGCCCATTCCATTTATGGAGCTCTAATTGTTAGGAAGCTTTTCCTGACATCAAGCCTCAATTTGCCTCTCTTGCATCCATTGTTCTTTGTTGCTACATTTGGAGGCTAACCCCCCAAAAAGGCTAATTAATTAATCTTTCATATGATGACCCTTCATATTCTTTTTTCTTATTAACTAATATTTTTAGTTTTCAACATGAACTTCCATAAGATTTTGAGTTCTAAATTTTCTCCCCTTTCTTCCCCTCTCCCCCTCCCCAAGATGGTGTGCAACCATATCTGATATGACCCTTCATGTTCTTGAAGATAGTCATCATGGCTACCTTGAACCTTCCCTTCTCCAGGTTAAGCATGCCCAGTTCCTTCAATTCATCTTCATGTAACATTGACTCAAGGTCCTTCACAATCTGGCTGCCTTCCTTAGACACCCTCAAGCTTCTCAATGACTTTCTTAAACTGTGGTTACCAGAGGGGCTAAGGACAAGGACGACATTACTTCTTTAATTCTCAAAGTCTCAGAACTCAATAACTATAGTGTTAATAACTATGATACAGAGCTCAATAAAGACAGTTTCTTTAAAAAGTACACACATATACATACATGTATCCAAAGATCTCAAAAGGGAAGCTGCTCAAATGAAAAATATTTCCTTTAATAACGAGCCTCAGATTTAAGCACTCAAATTAAGAACTATAAAAGATATAGTATCAAAAAAAAATTACACCAGTAAGGTAGAGGAAAGTTTCAGCAAAATTTTCAGAGACATTTCTACCAATTTAACCCATATCTCTTAATGTCTAACATTTTAGTCCAAAATTATTTCCCAGCTTTAATTTTAAAGTATTTTGGTAAGAGTGTGAACATATCTTGGTAATAAAGAGTAGGAAATGTTGGGGAGGGCAAAAGTGAATTTCTTTAAAATCTAGGTTATATCTGCTTTACCTAACACTGAAAAAAGTTTGTGAATACATGAGCCAAAAAGCTAACACTGGTTAATTTATCACATAAAACTACAATTTGAGAAGTAAAAGCTAATATCGTAACTTTTTCATGAAAGAATGTATCAACTGAATTGGAGGAGCTAGTTATTTCTACCAAAGCTAAATGACATGCCATATGTAGTGTTAAAGGAGTGAATAAATCTTAAAAGGTACTCACATTAACTTGGTCAAACAGATTTAATGTTTCATGCTTGAAGAGAGACTGTTTTTTTCTAAAATGATGTTAAAGGCATTACTTTACTATAAATTCATCTCCAGACAAGGTGAGAATTAACTCATCTCCTTTAAATTAATTACCCTAAGTTAATTATCCCTAATGAAACTGACAGTGTAGGCTGCAAAACAAATGATCTAAAGTTGGAAAAGGGGATGGGAAGGAGGCCAATACTGTGCACAGAGAAAACTACATAAGTGACAAGAAATATAATCTTAAAAAGATGGGATTCTGAGAGAATTTGAGGCAGCTAGGAGGTACAGTGAATAGAGGACTGGTCAGGAAAAGCTGAATTCAAATCCTGCCCCAGATACTTACTAGGCATATGAGCCTAGACAAGTCACTTAACCCTTATTTGCTTCAGTTTCCTCATCTATAAAATGGAAATAACAATAGTACCTACTTCCCATGGTTGTTGTGATAAGTAAATGTAAAGCATGCAGAAACCTCAGAGAGCTATATAAAAGCTATCATCATCATCATCATCACTACTTTCTATAAAAAGTGACTATTTCCATCATTTCCAACTAATTTGCCAAAGTGTGGTATAGCATACAGGATGCTGTATACTACACCACACTGGATCTGAATTCACTAAGACCTAGTTCAAATTCAGCCTCAAAATTTTAGTTAACACTGGAAAAGCTGAACCTCTCAGTGACCTAATTTCCTCATGCATAAAATGAAGGTGCCAAACTCTATAGCTTTATAGTTAAGGCCCCTTGCAGTTCAAAATCCTATTAATTAATTAATTTAAAATAAATTCAATTAATTAATTAAAATCCTATTAATTTATTTAGCACTCAAAAAAGCACCCCTTTATGAGTCAGAAAAACTACTAAAGATATAAACATTGAATGTATTGCAACACTACTGCTTAAAAGGACACATAGAAGGTAAAGTTAATCAATCAATATTTATTAAGCATCTAGTATGTGCCAGGCAGAACACTTAGGTGGTAGAGTGGATAGGCCTGGAGACAGAAGACTCATCTTCCTGAGTTCAAATCTGGCCTTAGATACTTACTAATTGTGCAACCCTGGACCCTCTCTTAACCCTGCTTGTCTCAGTTTCCTCATCTGTAAAATGAGCTGAAGAAGGAAATCGCAAGTCATTCCAGTATCTCTGTGTAAAACAACACCAAAAACCACAAAACCCACAATGGGTCACAAAGAATCTGACAAGACTGAAAATGACTGAACAACAAAAATGTGCCAGGCTTAAGGCCTGTGGATACAAACAGAGGCCAAACACAGGCCCTGCCCTCAGAGGAGCTCATAATCTAACAGGGGAGATAGGCTCAGTTCAAGCCAATGGAACAAATTTTTATTAAATCACTTGGCAGAAGGCATGTACAGCTTAACAGAACCATGAAATGAATGGATGGGATGGACTTTACAGGTCAGAGGAGCAATCTGAAGGCCCCAAACCGTGAAGTGACTTCCTAAAGGTATATGGCTATACACAGGCAGAACAAAAACCCCAGTGTGGGGACTTAATGCTATGCACAACTTCCATATCACAGGATTCAGGGTGATGAGGCCTCTTCCATAGCATTCATTTCCCAACACCACAGGTACATTAATGAAAAGATGTTCTGTATGTAGAAATTCCCATTAGTAATCTTGCTGGAAGGATCAAGCAATTTTTCTTCTATTACAAAGAAAAGAAAGTCACTACTCATTGACTGCACCTAAAGGAACACAAGCTTCTTGAGAACAAGAGTGTTTCTTTTTTTGTCTTTGTATCCCAGTGGATAGAGCACCAGCCCTAGAGTCAGGAGGACCTAAGTTCAATTCTGGCCTCAAGACGCTTACTACCTGTGTGACCCTGGGCAAGTCACTTAACCCTGTTTGCCTCAGTTTCTTCACCTGTAAAATTAGCTGGAGAAGGAAATGTCCCTGGCACATGCAACCTGCTTAATAAATTCTCGTTCATTAATGATCAAAATGGGTTTATAATTTTGAAATATCTTGAAATCAACTCCTTTAAACATGCCCTTGATTCCATCCCCTTCCATCTTCTCCAACAGAGTACCTCCCTCATCATCCCCTTCTAGGGTATAATATCTTTCCATCTACTGGTTCCTTCACTATTCCCTTCAAACACACAGAAGGCTCCTTCATCCTTTAAAATTGTTTCTTTACATATCATCCCTTTGAGGTACTGGCTGACATATCTTCCTTTATTCAAACTTTTAGTATAAGTCATTTATGTGATTTACCTCTACTCTCTTGACTTTCACTCAGTGAGCCTTTTTTCTGGCTTCCAACCTTATCATTCAACTGAAAGGACTCTCTCCAGTTACCAATGATTTATTAAACTGCCAAATATGGTGGTCTCACCTCCATTCTCACTCTTCTTGATCTTTATGACACATCCAAAATTGCTGACTACCCCTCTCCTCTTGGCTACTCTCTCCTTTGTGGGTTTCAGAGATACTACTCTCTCCTGCTTGCCTGTCTGACCCACTTCTCCATTTCCTTTGCTGGACTATTATCTATATCACACCATTAATTATGGGTTTACCCAAGGGCACTAGCCCAAATCCTCTTTTCTTTTCCCTGTACATTCTATTTTGGTCAGCTGTCATTCGTGTAATTATTATCTCTGTGCAGATGACTCCCAGATCTATATGTCCAGTCCTGGTCTTTCTCCTGAGCGTCAGTCCCTATCAGCAATGGCCTAGGATGTCCTGGGAATATCTAAAGTTCAAAATACCCCAAACACAGCACATTATATTCTTCCTCCCCCAACACTACTGAACCTGGGATCCTTCCAATTTCCCAATCCATAACCTCAGCATTATTCTACCTCATCTTGCATATCAACTCAGTCACCATGCTTGGTTGTTTCAACCTTCATACCTTTCATATGGAGTTTCTTTTCTCAATTCTCTATTTCACAGCTACTACCTTAGGTCACCAACTCTCTCCTGAAATGTTGCCACTGGCCTTCTAACTGATTTCCTTGCCTAAAGTTTCTCCCCATTCCAACAATCCAGCCTCCAAAGAGTTGCCAAAGTGACTTTTCTTAACTCAGATTTGAACACCTTGCTCCCTTACTCTGTCAACTTCATTGGCTTTCAATTGGCTCTAGGACAACATATGAACTCTTTTGCTTGGCCTTTATACTCTCTTGGAACTTTGCCCTTTTCAGGCTCACTGCACATTATCTCTCCTCCCAAACTCTCTGAGATATAGCCAAAATGGCCTTATCTTTGTTTCCCACAAATGACACAGGGTATTTCATTTCCAATCTCCTTGACTGGACTGGTTGGGCCCCAGCTCTAGAAGAAACTCCCTCCTTCACTTCTGCCTCACAGAACTCATAATTTATTCATGGTCCAGATTAAATATCACCATCTACACGATGCCTTTTCTTTATCCCTCAACTACTAGTGACCTCCTTCCCTAATTAACTTATATTAATTGTAAATTTATTCTGTATGCATATGTACATGCACAATGTATATACATATATGTGTGCATGTGTACACACAGAAAGCACCAAGAAAGTCAGTATAGTTTAAAGTTATTAGCTTACATATATGTACATACATATATACATGCACACACATACACGTAATGTTTTTTTCACTCCTATTCACATGTTGCTGAACAAAGTTAGAGAAAATCACTAAACTATGATTAGTAGGTAAACTATGTATTTTTTAAACTTTATTTCAACTGGGTCCTCAATGCAGCAAGGCAATCTTTTTCACCACTCTAATCAATTCACTATTCAATTCTCCACAGGAGATTTTTCCAAACTTTCTCATCCCTCTAAAAACCTCCTGTGGTTCCCTCTCCCTCACTCTCTCAGCTGAGAACTTTGTTTAACATTAGCCAATGAGAGCTCCCTCTCCTCCATTCCTTATCTCACATTACTCAGATATATCTCCCACTATCTCCTTTACTCCTATTTCTTTAGGATGGTGTACTTTCTCCTTGTCAAGGCAAACCACTTGACATGCATAAGTGACCCCATTCCATCCCACTTTCTTCGGCAGGCTGACCCCTCTATGATCTCTGTTGCTAATTGCCAATCTCTCCCTTTCTCCTGGCTGCTTCCCTGATGCTGATAAACACTCAACTCATGTCTCCTCCAGTCTCAAAAAACCTCCTTTGATATCTTCTCTGGCTATTGTACTATACCTCTCTTCATTTTCATGGCTTTCTTGAGAAGACTGTCTATGGTCAGTGTCCCTACTTCCTTTCCTCTCCCTCTCTGATGCTTGGATTCTGACCTCATTCTTAGACTGAAACCCACTCTCTCCAAGTTACCAAATGAACTCTTTATTGCCAAATCTAAAGATCTTTTCTTAATCCTCATCCCTCTGGACCTCTCTGCAGGCTGGTCATCTGATACTGTTGGTCATCTTCTCTCTAGGTTTTTGGAACATGGCTCTCATTCCACCTGATGGATCATTCTCCTTTGGTGGATCTTCTTCTAGGTCATTCCTGCTCACCATGGGTGTCCCTCCAGGCTCTGTCCTAGGTCCTCTTCTCCATTTGTACTATTTCACTTGCTAATTTTATTAGTTCCCATGGATTCAATTACCAGCTCTCTGTAGATGGATTCTGAATTCTATTTATCTAACCCTAACTCCTCTCTTAACCTCCAATCTTATATCCAACTATTTATTCGACATCTTGAACTGGATACTTTGTGGATATTTTAAACTCAACTTGTCTAAAAGTGAACTTACTACCTTTCCCCCCAAACCCTCTTCTGCTCCTGACTGCCCTCTTACTGTCAAGTGTACCACCATTCTCCAGTCACTCACACTGGCAACCCAGGTATCATCCCCTATTGTTAATTCTCTTTCACCTCTGCCCCCATATCCTATCTACTGCCAAGTCATATCTATTCTTCCTTCGCAACATCTCTCGAATACGCCCCCTTCTCTGCTGACACTGCAAACCACTCTGGCACAAGCCCACATCACTTCATGCCTATACTACTGCAAACAGCCTTCTCAGTGGCTTCTCTGCCTGGTTTCTCACCTCCTCAAGTCTCTCCTAGCTCAAGCTCATCCTTTGTCAAACTATCCAACTGATCTTCCTAAATCACAAGTCTGAAGACCTCACTACCCTATTCAATAAACTCTAGTGGCTCCCTAGTACTGCTAGGATCAAACATAAAACACTCTCTTTGGTCTTTAAAGCCCTTCTTATACCTTACTCTCCAACATGTACTCTACAATCCCATAGCTCTGGCCTTCTTGGTCTTAACACAAGACACTCTGCCTCCTGTTTCCAGGAATTTTCACAGACTGTTGGCTGTGCCTGGAATTCTCCTCCCTCCTCACCTCCACCCAACTGCCCTGGCCTCTTCCAAGTGTCAGCTAAAATCCCTCCTTCATCTTAACGCCTTCTCTCTGAGATTATCTCTAATTCAATGTGTGTGTGAATAATCCTTTAACTGACAAACTCAGTGGCCATTTAGAAGCCCTCATCCTTCCTAACCTCTCTACCATCTATGACACTGTTAATTCTCCTTATTACCCTCTCATCTCTAGGTTTTGGTGATAGCTCTCTCCTGGTTCTTTCTCTTCCTACCTATCTGACCACTTCTCTGTCTCCTTTGTTGGATCTTCTTTCCTGGCCCTTGGGCCCTCCTCTTTTCTTTCTAATACTATATCACTTAGAGAGCTCATGAGACTAATAACTTTATCTCATGGATTCCATGTTGATGATTTTCAAATCCATTTATCTTGCCCTAATCTCTCTGGTGACTTCTAATCATGCATCTCCAACTGTCTATCAGACATTTCGAACTGGATGTTCCATAGATATCTTAGACCAAAGTGAACTTATTGTCTTTCCTCCCCAAAGTATCCTCCCTTCCAAACTTCCCTATTACTGTGGAGGGTACCACCTTCCTCCCAGTTCTCCCAGGCCTGCAACCTAGTCCTTTCTCCACTCAGCTGCTCGAGTGATTTTCCAAAAGCACAGGTCTGATCATGTCTCACCCCTTTCATACTCACATACTCACACAGACACACACAGACACACACACACACACACACACACACACACACACACTTCCAATGGCTCCCTATCACTTCCAGGTACTTGGCATTCAAAGTCCTTTGTATCTTGGCCCTGATCTTTCCAGTTTTCTTAAACCTTGCAGTCCCTTCTAGCCCCTCCCTTCTCTGTCCTGACCCCGAATACTCTTAGATCCAGTGACACTGACCTCCTTTCTGTTCTTTTTACAAGACACTCTATTACCCAATTCCAGGCTTTTTCACTGGCTGTACCTCCTGCACAGAATGGCTTCCCTGGCTTCTTTCACGTCTCAACTAAAATCCTACTTTCCACAGGGAGCTTCTTCCAATCCCTCTTAATTCCAGCATCCTCCGTCTGTTGATTATCTCCTATTTATCCTGCATATAGCTTGCTTGCAGCTTGTCTCCCCATTAGACTACGAACTCCTTGTGGGCAGGGCTTGTCTTTTGCCTTTCTGTGTATTTCCAGCACTTAACACAGTGTCTAGCATGTAGAAGATGCTTGATAAATGTTTACTGACAGACTGTGTGAAATTTATAATCCTAGAGAACTGCTTTAAACACTGAGAGGTTAAGTAACTCGATCAGGGTCATACAGCCAGCATATGCCAGAGATGGGATTTGAATTCCCATTTTCCTGACTTCCAGGCCAGGACCATGAACACTACAGCATGCTGACTCCCTTAACAGGAGCTTAATAATAAATGCTCAATGACTGATACCAAAGCTAGCATCCAGCCTACAAAAATGTGGATAGAAATCACAGAATCCAAGACTACTCTGGGGTTGGAAGGGACCTTATGAGTCATTTATCCAACTGGTACCTGAATCACGAATCTGGGCCACACATGAGGACACATGGTCTTTAAGGCTTTAATTAAAAGGACACTGTGTTTACTATCTACTCTATTTTTAGCAAGATGACAAGTCCCTCTGTGATCTAGGAGGTTAATTTATGACCTTCAGGTAAATCATTTATTATGTTAAGGAGAAGAATAGTAGAGAGAGAAAGGGAAAAACCTTGTGTTTGGAGGGTTTTTTTTCAAGTGCAACTTCTGACTAACTAGCTATGTTGTTCTAGGCAATTATTTAACCTCTAAGTGACCCAGGAAATTCCCTAAGACTGAGTTACAGATAGGTGATCATATCAGTATCAACAGAGGCAGTTTCAAAACAGGTGTTTTAAAATGGGCATTCTCTAGACTGATAAAATCACAAGTCCAGGTCCTCCTTTCCCCCCCAAAAAATAAAGAAAAAGAAAGAGGACATGACATAGCAGTAATTATTTTCCCCAGCATTTTCTAACTTTGCCATCTAAAGCATTACACACCAATTATTTATACCTAATGAATAATGCACTGGTCAACAACAAATAATGGGGACAAAGGAGAGGACTCTATTTTCTCTCTGGCTGGCAGAGATCTCTAGACACAAATGCTAAAAATTTCACGAGATCATAGATTTGGAGGCCAAGGGGAGCTTGGATGCCCTCTATTTAATGCCCACTATTTCCTCTACTCATCTTACAGCTGAAGAAACCGAGTGGTGACGATCCAAAGGTCACATGGGTGGGAAAGTCAGGATTTAAAACGAGGTCCTCTGACTCTAATTCTAGCATGTTTTCCACTTAAAAGATTTAACCAAAAATTAGAGTTTTTAATTGAAGCATAATTTTCTAGTTTGAATACAATTAAGTTTTGGAGCAGCTAGGTGGCCCAATGGATTAGAGTGAAGGGAGGGTCTCAGGAAGACTCATTTCCTAGAATTCAAATCTGGCCTCAGACATTTACTAGCTGTGTGATGTTGGGCCAGTCACTTAAGCCTCTTTGCCTCAGTTTCCTCATCTGGAAAATGAGATGGAGAAGGAAATGGTAAACCAGTCCAATATGTTTTCCAAGAAAACCCCAAATGGAGTCATAGAGAGTCGGATACAACTAAAACAACTAGACAACAACAAAAGACAAGTTTTAGGGGCACTATAAAGTAGTCCTTTAGACAAGGAAGGACTGCTTAAGAATCATCCCAATGGTCTGAGCTAGTGCAGTTCCCAAAGTTCCCAAATGAGAGAATCTTTTTTTTTTTAAAGCAATTGGAGTTAAGTAACTTGCTCAAAGTTACAAGGCCAGTTATTTCTGGGTGTGGTGCTGAGTGTCTGAGCCCAGATTTGATCTCCAGGTCATCCCGACACTGGAGCTGGTGCTCTTAGAGAGAATATTTCTTAACTTTGAAATACACCTATGGTCCTTTTAAAGACCTGAGAATCTCACTTCTAAATCTCAGTCCTGCAATCTTTCCTTGCAGCCTAAAATAAGGCTCTGAATTAGGAAAGAGAAATGAAAGTCACAATCACATAGTAGATAAAACCAAGCTAACGCTCCTTAGGTCATTGATAAGAAAGAAATTTTTAGCAGTACAACTTGCAGAATATAATAATTAGTAAATTGAGAGGTGCAACTAGATTCCTTTTTCTTAGGGAAAGGGGAATAAGACAAAATAAATATCACAGGATCATAGGTTATAATGAGCTCGAAGGGAAGGGAGGGAAAGAGGTAAAAGGAATAATTTATATATTTATATAGTGTCTACTATATGCCAAGCACTGTGCTAAGTGCTTTACAAATATCTCATTTGATGCTAAAAGCAACTCTCTAAAGTCCCAATTTTATAGGAAACTGAGGCAAAAAGAGGTCCAATGAGTTTCCCATGGTCATACAGCTAGTAAGTGTCCAAGGCCACATTTGAACTCAGGTCTTCCTGATCCAAGGCCCAGTGCTCTACCTACCATGTCACCTTACATGAGAAGTCATCTGATCTAACCTATTCATTTTACAAGTGGGAAAAAAAGAAGGCCCAGTGAGATCCAATGATCTGCCCAAGATTACAAATTTCAAATCTGTCTCCAAATCCAGCACTCCTTCTCAATATATGATGCTCTTTCATACTGAGACAACAGACTGGATATGGGGGATAAGTGTGAGTGAGGAGTGGAAGGTGATCCCAAGCCAGGGGAACTAGAAAGATGTTGGTGCCTTTAACTGTAATGGGAAAAGTCTGGAAGAAGGAGGGGTTTAGGGGAAGATCTTGAGCTTTATTTGCATAGTTTGAGACATCCAAAAGATAGTTAGTGATTTGTGACTGTAGTTTAGAAGGAGTAGACAGAGAGCTTATATAACTCTGGGAACCATATTCATAGAGATAATTGAACCTCTGTGAGCAAATGAAATCACCAAGTGAAACAGGGTAGATCGAAGTGGGGGGGGGGGGGGTTAGACACTCTTGGTTAAGCAAGACATGGATGAAGAACCACCAAGGGAGACTGAGGAGGGTCTAGCGGCAACCATAACGGCAAACCCAGGATGGCTGATAGCACAGGTTCTTGGATCTGCTTTACTAGGAAAGATAGTTGATAAGGAGTCAACAATCTTTTTAATTACATTCTTTAGTTCAGGGGAAAAATCAGCACCCTGAACTTCAGAGAAAATATAAACAAAGAAAATAGAGTAAATGTAAGCTGAGAAATAAAGACCAAAAGACATGGATTCAAACTGTTTGAGAAATTAAAAGAGATCAACAGACAGATCCAACTGTCTGACCAAGGCAATAATACCAGAGGGAGAAGCACCACCATCTGGGTTTTTCAAAGCTGGGGGGCTCCTAAAAGGCTACTCAGTCTCATCTGGTCAAATCACAAAAACACTCTTCCAATGAGTGAGACCCAAAGTAAAATGCTAACCTCAGAGTATATATTCCCTTTTTAGAGCCAGAGGGCATCACACCCCTCTTGACTCAGTACCTAATTAGAAATGAACAAAAGGTGTGAAAGCCTTCCTACAAGCAAGCCTCCCTTAATGGGCTCCACCTGAGGCCTATTAATGGGGAGGGAAGATCTTATATCCCATCCAGAGGCGTCAGACAAGTAGAAGAACCAGGAGGGAGCAGTGTCACAAAAAAACTAAAGAGAAGAGAGTGACAAGAAAAGAGTGATCAACAGTAATAGTGTCAAAGGCTGCAGGAAGTCACCTTCTCTTTGAATACATGAAGAACCACAGTGTGACTTCATTCAACCCTTTAAAAAGTGATGATGACTTCACTAAGGAGTCAGATTCTTTCATTTATTTGAGCTCCAACACAATATATTATGCCTTTGGAACTGTTCCCATCTGTCCCCTTTCAAAACCATCCTCCCCAGAACTGCTAAATTGATATTGCTAAAGCACAAGTCTGCCTAGGTTGTTTTCCTTGTTCAAGAAGTTTCAATGTCTCTCAATTGTCTCAAGAAAAATTTCCAGGCCTCCTTCTAATAAGGCCTGATTTGGACTCAGGAAGAGGAGGCTTCCTGACTGGAGGTGAGGTACTTACTCTATCCACTGCACCACCCAGCTGCCCCAAATAGAAATGGGGGCCACTAAACTATACAAAAGGATCTCTGTGAGCAGTATATTGACTTAGAAACCCACAGATTAATATATCTATGTTTTACTGTACTTTTACTTATTTTGTTAAATATTTCCCAATTGCATTTTAATCTAGTTCAGGCTGTACTTGGGATTGGTGTGTGTCCCACAATGAGACCTTGATACCTCAGATCTAGTCTAACTCCCTCATTTTACATAAGAGGAAAGTGAAGCTTTCCTACAGCAATACAATATGAAAGAAGCAGGTCCTCTAAACCCAAAGCCATCAATGTACTGTGCTGTCTCCTATTTCTACCTCTATTTTACAGATTAGGAAATGAGTAAAAAAAAGGCTACTCAGCTACAGACTGACAACCAGAACTGAGTGCTTTGGCAAGTTGCAGCTCTTCTTTCTGGCTTTTCCCCCTCCTACTCATCTGATCTTATTTACTACCACTTATGGAGAGGCAACCATTCTATCAGGTCTACTCCTGCTCTCCCCCCACACACAAGGCTTAGCCCTGCCTTGGTACCTGTTGCATTGTTATTCTACCTAGAATTTCCTCCTCCACTGCTCTCCACTGTCTAGAGCTTATCTGTACTTCAAAGAACCTCAAATCCTACCTTCTCCTTGAAGTATTTCCAGAATACTCAAGACTAGACTGATCTCTCTCCTCTAAATTCCTGTTACATCTATAGTTAATATTTAACAGTTTATCACTTAAATGCTGCCTAATTTTTCAGGTGTGTTAGTCATACGTCCCAAGCTAGTCTCTAAGTTCCTTGAGGGCAACTACCTGCCTCATAATTCTTCTACAACTCCCATAGCAGACAGAAATGATTTAGTAGCCACTCAATAAATATTTGTTGACAGATGGATTTAAACTAAATCATTACTTACTGAACAGGTGGAATTTCTGTAGACATTTATACATGTAGTGTACCCTCCTTTCAGTGTAAGTCTTCACACCCTCATACAGTTTTAAAAAAATTTTTTTTGTTACATTTTAAGTTCCAAACTCTCTCCCTCCCTTCCTCCCGGCAACAGAGGACACCATTACACACCCACACACCCACACCATTCTAAGCATATGTATACACATATGAGCATTAAGTATACACATACACACAAACATGCACACACATACACACACCATTCTAAGTATACTTCTACCTATCAGTTCTTTTTCTGGAAGAGGATAGCATCTTCTTTTGTATTTGATTTGAGTTTTTATGATACTTAAAATAGCTTACTTGTTCTTTGAACAATATTGCCTTTGCTGTATACAGTGTTCTCTTGGTTCTGCCCATTTCACACTTCATTATTTCAGGCAAGTCTTTCCACATTTTTCTAAAATCGATCGGTTCATCTTTTCTTTTTCTTTTTTTTTAAGCAATTGGGGTTAAGTAACTTGCTCAAGGTTACACGGCCAGTTATTTCTGGGTGTGGTGCTGAGTATCTGAGCCCGGGATTCGATCTCCAGGTCATCCTGACACTGGAGCTAGTGCTCTTACTCGCTGTGCTACCTGGCCGCCCCTAGTTCATCTTTTCTTATGGCACAATAATACTCCATCACAATCATATTCCACAACTTGTTTAGCCATTCCCCAACTTATGGGCAATCCCTCAATTTCCAGCTCCTTGCCACTACAATGAGAGCTGCTATAAATATTTTAAAACACATAGATTCTTTTCCTTTTTCCTTGATCAACAGATTTAAAGGAGAATCAATACTTTTTCTCTCTCAGATGTCCTATCAACAGTAGCAATCCTGAATCTCTGAAGCATAAACAAGATTACAATTTAGAGGTGGTATTTTTAGCAGCTCAAATAAATTGTGAATATATTTATTCACTGGTTTCAACTGAAGAGCTGGGAAATATATTTTCTGTCATGGGCACATATAATTAAAAACAACAGAAAAGATTTCAAAGATAATCACTAGTTGCCATTCTGCCATTCTTATTCTACCTTTCCATCCTACCATCCACCCATTTGGATAGGTAGCAGTCATTTGGATAGATAGCCCTAAAAAATGCTATTAAAAATATTTAGAAATGGAAAAGTCAGGGTCACTATATTTAACATTACCTGTCAGAGACTAGACAGAATGAAAGCAAATCAAGGCCTTAAAAAGATTCTCCATTTCAACCCTAAAATTTTATTATTTCCTTTGTTAGAGTTTCCTATGCCTGTTTATCTGTTAGTTTTGCTTTGTTTGGGGCATGTAGGAGAAGGAGCAGGAGGGCAAGATGTCAGTTGTTCTATTAGACCTTCAACAACAACTAGAAAAGTTTTTCCAGTGGTTAAAGTGGGTATTATTCTGCAGTCTTTCCAGAGGTAGCTATCAATTCATGACCATGCAAGATAGATTATCCAAGCTTTTTACCTCATTTTCTGCAGAGTTTCAATTAGAATTCTGTTTTGCTTAAATTCTATCTGTCAATTCAACTGAACAAAAACTTGGTGAGTACTTAGTGCTAGGCACTGGGAATAGGAAGACAAAAAAGGAAAAAAAAGCCTTAGGCCTCAAAGATGATGTAATCCATTGAAGGCCAGTATTACTACAGTTAAAGAGATAAAGGAAGAGTGAATTATACTCAGGTACTTTTTTTCTACCCTAGCCTACATGCTGTAAGCAGTGCGGCATCACAGTGAATAAGGAGCTTCTCCTGGAATCAAGCACATGAGCTCAAATCCAACCCCAAACACTTAATAGCTGTGTGGCCTTGGGCAAGTCACTCTGCCTCAGTTTCCTCATGTGAAAAATGGAGATGATAATACCAGCACTAAGGTTGTTGTGAGAAAAAAGTGAGATATCTGTTAAGTGCTTTGCAAACTTTAATCACCATGTAAATACTAGCTATTACAATGATAGCAAAGTCATCCCATAATGTCCCCTTAACAGGAATACTCAACCAAACTTGGCAAGTGATTAAATATGAGAACAGGGGGAGAAGTAAAGAGTCAAAAATAACACTAAAGTTTTAAATGTGGTAAACAAGTCATTGGTGATAAGGCTATAAAAAAAAATAAATGTGTCACTGATAAAAATAACGATACCAAAAACATGAGGGACATCACAGTGTTTGATATGTTGAATTTAAGGTGCAAATTAGATATCCAGCTGGAGATGTCCTTTAGGCCACAGAGGTAAAGGTGAGAATTTAACTAAAAAGGCCAGTGCTGGAGACACAAATTTAGGATAGGCAGGTAGTTGGAATAACAGTTTGTCAAGAAAGAAAACGTGTAAAGGAAAAAGAGAATGAAGGGTAGAAACCTGGGAAATAACTATGTTTGAGGATCAGGAAAAGGACTAGGCATAAGAGGAAACAGGAAAGTAAAGAAGGTGGGAGCAAAGTCTTGAGAGCCAAAAAGACAGAGTATCCAGAAGGTGGAGGGAGTCAAAAGTATAAAAGGCTAAAATGAAGTTAATTAGGATGAGGAATGAAAAAAAGGCCAATGGATCTTCACATAATTATGTGGTCACTAGGGACCTTTGAGAGAGCAGCTCCTATAGAATTAGGACAGTCAAAAAGCCAAGGTGGGAAGTGGGGCCTTTGGATACAGATAATATTTTATAGAAATGGGAAGTGGGGGAGGGGGGAAACAGAAAGAAGGAAGAGAGAGGAGACACACAAAAAGGAGAGGGAGAAGAAGAGGTAGGGAGCAAGGAGAGGGAGAGAGGAAGAGGAGGGCAGGGGAAGGACAGAGAAAGATGAAGAAGAGGGGAGGGAAAGGGAGGGAGAAGGGGGAGAGGGGAAAAAGAGGGAGAGAGAATATAAAGCATAAAGGAAATTAATTTTTAGAACTGGGTAGACCTGAAGTCTATTGTAGATAGATATGTTAGGAAGGAACCAATGGAGAGGGATAGCTAGAACAAGATTCATCAGAAAGAAGAAATTACTAATTCCTCTTACTACAAAACAATCTGTCAGTCTACCATCACTACTGCTGAAGAAGTAAGTGATTGTGAATGATCTGAGCTGCTAACAAGCAGTCAAGTGGTCCAATGGCATACGGCTGCCGGGTTCAAAGGGAAATGACAAAAGCCATGGTTAACTCACAAGCAGAATCATGAGTTCCTGCATTCTCTAGAATTAACATTACAGTAAATCACTATAAGTGATGGCAAATACAGGGATAATCCAACTTACAGACTAGATCCCATAGGATCACATATAAGTGACTAGGAGGTTGATAGCAAGATGATATTCACCTGAAATGGAAATGAAAATGGGACTGTTGGTTTTACTCTAGAGTAGATCTGATTAGTAAAATGTAAGGTCTTTGAGGGAAGGGACAGTTTTTGTTATTTTTTTTATCAATAGCATCTAAGCACAGACCTTGGTACACAGCGATCACTTTTTAATTGATTGATTTACAATCTCATGCTAAATGACAAATCATCTTATTCCTATACATATTCTTATACAGTTTACACTTCAATAGTCAACAAGTCATTTGTTTGTGGATCATGAGAATCATGAATGCCTTATCAATAAAGGACAAGTTTTAAAATGTGCCCAAGTATGACTGATGTTCATATTTCCCAATATTAGCATATTAATGCTAGTCAAAGCACAGGGTCCTTCCTATCCTAACAACCCAGCAGGTTGTATACAAAGGGGAAAAGGATGAAATCTGGGAGACCTGAAGTCTAGCTCTGAATATGTCACTGAGTAGTTGTTAGCAAAGTAAAGTAATCATGATCAGAGAAAAATTTGTACTATAACATCAATATTACAAATATGAACAATTCTGAAAGGCTTAAGAGCTCTGATCAACTAAAAGGCCAAGCACAATTTGAGAGGACTGATAAAGAATAAAAAAGAATGTTGCCCACTTCATGAGAAATGATAGACCTCCCTCCCCCCAAAAGAAGATTAAGAAATGAATTTTTTGATGTGACCAACGTGGGAATAAAAATATTTTGTTTGACTATGCTTATGACTCCTTCCCTCCTTCCCTTGATCCCCACTCTTCCTCCCTTCCTCCTTTCCTTCTTTCTTAGGGAGTAGATGGAGGTGAAATGGGAAAAATTAATGCTTGACAATAGAAAAAAATTAAACAAAAATAACTAATAGAGAGCTTCTAGGAGGTAGGTATACAGTTCCCTCAAAAATAAAAATAAGGGGAATAAAAGACAAATTTGGAAAGCTAGAAGTATAGAAATTGGATTGAAAGGATAGAAATCTATCTGGGGGAAAAGCATGCATGCTCTCTGTTCTATCAAAAAAAATGCTGATGGCTAAAGGGAAAGAGGTAACTTACAGAAGGAAAACACTCATATGTTGGCGGCATTGGCTCTTTATTCACCACCATCCCTCTTAGGAGTTCTGGCACTTTACCTTAACTATGCAAACAGCAAAGGATTTCAAGTGCTAACTAATAAAATAACCACAAGTTGCTAAATTGAGATCACTTGGGAAAAAAATATAAGTAGGAGAGATTTCAATATGGGGGAAAAAAATCAAGATAGAGCTTTTCTTTCTTTCAGTAGCAGAATTGTTTTGCATCAGCAAATGGAGACTAATGTGCCTGCTGGGAGAAGTGCGTTATCAGAGAAATGATCAGAAGAGTGTGATACAGAGGGAAGAATTCTAGGTTTGGAGTCAGAGGGTTTGGTTTTGAATCCTGTCTCTGTTACTTATGACTTGTGTTATGGCAGGCAATTCACTTACCCACCCAGGGTCATTTTCCTCACTAGAAAAACAAGAGAGTTGGACTAGACCATCCTTATGATCCTTTTTAGCTCTAAATCCGTGAACCAATGTGTGGTTATTTATTTTCTATGTACATATGTACACACATAGAGGATTCTAAAGACAGACCCTGCTTCTCCAAAAAAAATATCATATCAGTCATAGAACTTTTGATACTAGAAGACTCATAAATCAAGAGATTCAAGATCAGGTTGCTTCATAATATAAAGAATGTCTGAACTGAATGAGACAGACCTTAAAGACCATCAAACCCACCTTCTTTTTTACAAGTGGTGAAACTGAGGCCCGGAGAGATGAAGCACTCTGTTTATATTGCTTGAGAGGCAGCATGATGTAGTTCATGGAGAACTGGCCTGGTTAACAGAACATCTAGGTTCAAGTTCAACCACTGATACACAATAGCTGTATGGCCCTGGGCATACAGCCTTCAGTGACCTAGCCAGTCCTCTAAAACTCTAAGTCAAAGAAAAGACACAGACCTACATTAAAAGGGGCATTTTCCTCAATCAGGAGAGCCCAACATCAATGAAATCACAGATTCAGTCCCTATCTCTATCCATACTATTAGTGGCAAAGACAGAATTAAAAACCGTATGTTTTTTATGGTCTCATGAAGGAGATGGTCAGAATTCTTACTTGAAGAAATTACCAACTTGGACATTTTTACTTCATACAAATATGTGTATATTTATATATAAGCATATGTCTATATAAATTCATATGTAAATACATGTCCTTTATTCACTTCTTGGTAGATTTACATTTTCAAAGCAAAAGGCCAATTTTACCAAGTTATATATACTAACAAAATAAAACTATTTAATTTCCCAAATTAATACAATGTATGGAATACTTGAGTTTCCAAAGATGAAAGGGAATAGTTAAACTTAATCTACCTCTCTTTTTTAACTCTGGCCAAACATCTTAGTGATACCCTAAAGTATTTTCCATTCACTTTAAATAAAACCATTTCTACTGTAATTGGTGCCCATGGACTTTTCCAAAAAACTTTTCCCTTGGTCAATGGTGGCTCCATGTATATTCAAGAAGACAATCTGCCACACTTGTTTTCTTTAAAAGTTCATTACTTAAAAAAAAAAAAGGCATAATAAGCATAAATTATTTGACAGGGTCACTTTAAAAATGGACTGGATAAAGCACTGGGAACAATCTGTTCTGGCAAAGGACAAAGAAGATGACCTAATAGGTCTTTTCCATCTCTAATTTCTGTGATTCTAGGGTTTTTTCTCTTTCTTTCTTTTTTTTTTTTTTTGCTCCTGCAGTAATACTTGTGAGTAGAACAATTTCTCAAAACTATTATTAGTTACTAAGGAAACGAAACATGTTTGCAGAAATAAATAAGCAAACTTACGGGACCTAAATAGCAGGCCTTTCCTCTTCCCCATTTAATTCTCTTATGGTGGCGTCATTTTATCAATCCTTAATTCTCGCCAAGTCAACTTGCTGACCCACTGGCGCTCTCACTGGAGTACTGCAGCTAATTCATATCTTACTGTGTAAACTATGTCTATTAGGTTTTCCATTAAATAGAAGAGTCTTTGTTAAATACAAGGCTCCATGCCTGTCTTGCTAAACCTTTGGACCTGAAGGATTCAAGATCAAACTTTATATGGAGAAAGAAATTAAACAGGGTAGCACCATGAGAATAACAATATAAACGGACAGCTAATGCTGGAGTCAGCCTAAGCTGGGTGACTTTGCTGGGTATCATGTTCTTGTTCAGTTGTTTCAGTCCTCTCTGACTCTGTGACTCCATTTGGAGTTTTCTTGGTAAAGACACTGGAGTGATTTGCCATGTCCTTCTCCAGCTCATTTTATAGAGGAGGAAACTGAGGCAAACAGCATTCAGTGGCTTGCCCAGAGTCAGACAGCTGGTAAGTGCCTGAAGCCAGATTTGAACTCATAAAGACGAATCTTCTGGACTCCAAGCCCAGTATTCCCTCCACCGCACCACCTAGCTACCCACTGGGTATCACAGGATCATAGATTTGGAGCTAAAAGGAACTTTAGAGGCCATTAAAGCCCAGACTTCTCATTTTACAGAAGAGGAAACCGAGACCCAGGGAGTTGCCTGTCCAAGGTCACATTGGTAGTAAGTGACATAGTGGGGATTTGCACCCAGATCCTTTGACTCCAAAGTCTTTCTGCTGTATGGCCTTACTCAATGCTCTGTAAAACAAAGCAGCAGAAGGAGGATGAACAATGAAAAGCAACAAATACAAGGGAATGGAAATGGACATACAAGTCATAGATATGGGAGGCAAAAGGATTTGACTTATTCAATGCAAAGTTCAAAGTCATTCAGTTAAATGAGGTGGTTAAAAGCATCTCAAGTTTGAGAGATTCTTTGTCTTAGAGTATATAGACTAGCTGTACATTTTGCATTAATATATACGTTCACACACACACACACACACAGAGGAGGACAGGTAGTATATGGAATAGAGGGACATGTTTACAGGTTTCATTTTTGTTGGCTTCATTACCCAGTGAGACTTTCTCTTCCATATTTCCTTTTTGGCACCCAGTTCTGTGTTCCACTTAGTGTTCTAAAATCACCTTGTGCCTTTCCTTACTGAATTGTGGGGCAGTAGAGCAGAAACAAATGGAAACAGGCAACTGCAGGCTTTGCTAATGCATGGGGGCACAGCTGCTTTGCAAGAGGGTTGCACATGTGAGAGAGTACCGTGGTGTGGAATAAATTAACGCTAAAGGGTCACACTCTGGCCAATACCAACTATAAACAGGAGACTTAATGCAACGCAGAATTGCAGAGCTCCTATACCCCTTTCCTCCTGTCCCACTCTGTTCTCCACATTTTACTCTCAATCTACTTCTCAACACAAACCCAAAACTTAAGTTTTGCAAAAAAAAAAAAAAACAACAACAAAATAAAACAAAAAAACCCAAATGGGGTTATGAAGAGTCAGACCTGACTAAGACGACTGAACAACAACAAACAAGTATTACTGCTCAAGTTTAGAATTAGCATTCTTCAGGACTATAGCAAAGCAAGAACTTTACCTACAAGCTCCCCCAAAAAGAATGGTCAACAAAGGATGAAGGGAGCTATGAAGGTTTGGTTGATCTAAGCTTTGTTGGACTCAACCAAATGCCTGAAGATAGTCCCAAGTCACTGATGAAATATAAACAAGGCAGCTAGTATTAAAAAATGAGAAATGAAGCTTGTAAAAAGAGGGAAGGGAAGAAGAGTTACTTTCTTTTTAAAAAACTGAAACATTTTTGGCATATTTTAACACAGACACTTCCCAATAAATATCCAAATAAAACGCAACTCAAAGAATATTACCTGAAAACAGTTTATTGAATGTTAATGACATACTTCTTCTGTTAACTGTGATACTACAGTACTCATGACTGTACCTCTCAATGTTAACTTTATTTATATTGTAATAGTCATTGTGAGTACTGAAGTCATTTTCTAAAAATAATTTAGAAGAGCTGTTATTGATAATCCTGGAGTGCCTACTGCATACTCAGGGCATTTAAAAATAGTTAAATAACTATTATATTGTAATATTATATCGTTAAATAAGTATATTGTTATATTGCTAATAGTAACATCTATAATGCTGGTATAGAACTAATAATATTTCTTAGCAACTGGACACTCCCTCATATGCTACCCTCCACATATTAGAAAGCATGTGAGTTAGGAAGAAATATTTCAATACTCATCCTAGATGAAAATATTAAAAATTTTACTGATAAGACCAAGTAAAGAGTCTCAGGATGACTAAATGTACAGAGGATTTGAATTTTAAGAAGCACTACAACGTCCTGTATATAAAAATAAAGTGGTCAGTCTTACAGCAAACAGACAGAACAGGCCTAAAGAGTAGTTTTTTTTTTTTCTCCCTAGGCAATACCTGAGTCTCAGTAATTCTACTTTAAATTTGTGTAATGAAAGTACTTGGGGAAAAAAGGCAATAAAAGAAAAATATTTCTAAAGAACTGAGTTGAAAGGGAAATGAATAACATAATTCACATATAAGTTGTAATAGATTTCTTATATAGTAATAACTTATATTTACATATTGCTTGAAAACTTTGTAAAGAAAAGCTGGGCATATTTCATGCCTTATAACTTTGTGAAAGACTATAGGTATTAATTATACAGCAGCTAGGTGGCACAGTCAATAGAGCACAGAGCCTGGAGTCAAGAAAACATCCTTCTGACTTCAAATTTGCTTTCAAACACATACTAGTTGTGTGACCCTGGGCAAGTCACTGAACCTTGTTTGCCTCAGTATCCTCATCTGTAAAATGAGAAGGACATGGTAAACCACTCTACTATTTTGGCCAAAAAACAAAACCAAACCCAAATGGGGTCATGAAGAGTCAAACCTGACTGAGACGACTGAACAACAACAACAAACAGTTATTATTATCTCCCCTTTACGGATAAGGAAGCTGAGGTTCAGAGGTTTAAATACCTTGCTCAAGGCAACAGAGCTAGTGTCATAGGCAACCCATGTCTTCATGTCTTCCAGAAGTCAGTTCCAAAACTCTATCCTCTATGACATGCTGTCTCTCCATATGGTCAAATTAAGAATAAATAGTCAAGTTTAGAATGAATCATACCCAGTTCTACAATGAACAAAACAACTGTTGCACATACTTCATAAGAAGAATGAAAATGCAGAAAAAGTTTCAGAGAAGTACAAGAAAAGTTCAAGGGCTTAACTGACCCAGCTCAAGTATTTGTCAATAGGATAGCACTTCTGACCCAGAGCAGTAAGGAATCCACTTTGAAAGATCCCCTCAACTTTCATGATGGGAATGAATTTGCACAGAACCCTGCTCATTCCTTTTCCTGCTGCACTCTAATGACCTGCAAGATGTAAGCCATCTTGCTTGGACTTGGGGTGGTGATCTATGATTATGAAGGTAAATTAACTGAGGAATGCATTAATTAGCCAAATAGCTTTCTTCGCACCACCTCTTAACCTGGTCACTGAACTAATTAATCAACAGTCAGTTCAAGGTGGAACATATCCGTCATTTCCTTTAAAGACAAATTATGTGCTATGACCTTATTCCTGGGTGCTATCAAGTCAGGTTCTGTCTAGAATCTGAATAACGTAGTATCCTAGAAATGGACCAAGTCATCCCCCACCCCCTAGTACCTTAACATAGATCTTCCATCTAGTTAACTTATCTGTGCTTCTGATTTCACCATCTATAACATGGGCACTTTGGGTAACATGATTCTGTCACAAGTAAAAGAGAGGGAAAAATATAAGCCCAACCTATTTTATATGTGAATATATATATATACACACACACATATATACACATATATACATACACATACACACATGTATATACATGCACACATATATACATACACATACATACATATGTATATACATGCACACACACATATATATAAAAGAAAGCATTATAAATAATACAAAGCACTTACACAAAAATAAAAAACAATACCAACAGCAGAGTCAGATTGGTAAATATGCAATACCACTTGTATCTGAGTCAAAGGTAAACTCAAGGCACAGAATACTACATGAGTACATTTAACTAGAAACTCTTATCAGACTGGGGCTGAGCTTCTGCCAAAATAGCTTATGCCTCATAGAATGCTCAGAACAGTCACTATGTCCCATCTTGTAATGATATGGCTTAAAAGCCTCCTGAAGGTTTCTCAATCCACTTGGGGCATGAGAGTTCACTAATAAAATGACTATAAAGTAAGTACTTCATGAATTTAGAGTACAGAAATACTCACTGACAATAAGCAACACTATACCAACCTCTAAGAAGCTAATGGAAAGATCTCCAAAGATTAAGCTTTAAGTCAGGCTAAAAGGTATAGCTGGTCATCCCTCCCAGTCAAGCAAACAAATGATGGAAGAAGTCAATATAAATTCTCTCTTGATGGTACCCAGCAATCTGATACCTCGTGGAGAAACTGCTAAACCAAGCCTACAATAAACAATCAAGGTAAATATAGTATACAATTTCTACTCTACATCTTTATTCTAAACCATCTCTCCTATCCTTCTAAAACTTCAACACATGAATACACATGACAAAAAGCACACTATTTTCATTACTTTTATTTGGCTAAACATATGGAAACAATAATTCTATAGACATATGTACATCATATTAGGAAGCAATTCTATTTTGATGCAATTTTTAAAGAGCTTCTAAATAGATTCAAGCTATTAAAACTACTCAACTCATCCAAAGCATGCAAATAAAACAGCCACATCTATAATTTATTTAGCAGAACTGTACAATTCAGTGAGGACCCTGACTTCAAAACTTAATTCTCAATGTACACAGGAATTAGGAGGATAAATCTCATTAACCCTAAACAGGATTTATAAGAGCAAACTTCCTCCCACACTAGAAGGTTACAGACTTTACCCATTTTTTATTTTCTTCTTGTTTGGGGAAAGCAACTTTTTTTTTTTTTTTTGTAGTGGGGCAGGGGGTGGGGATGGAGGGAGAGGTGTTCAGAGACTGTACATGTGGAATGGAAGGAATAAAAAAGAGAAGAAGGTTCTTAAGCTAAATCCGACTTTTATTGTTTCCCCTGTGAATATAAAACAAGACATTTATTTTCCCTAAAAACATTTCTCTGGAAACTGATCACTTCTAACTGAATTAACTAAAACAAGGACACACAGAAATTGGGGAGGGGGTTCTCAGGGAAAGGAAAGGTTCATTTTTGGGGAAAAAAATTTTAAAGAAATAAAATTTCATCTGGCCTTCCCATCATCACTAGAGGAATTGTTTGGTAGTTACATCATCAGGAAATAAAATACTATCCTCTGAGGACCCCAACTCTTTACAAAGAGATTTTTTTTTTCCTGATGTCTAAAATCACCTTCAGAGGCTGTTTTCAATGTACTTCACCTACCTCTTCTTCCCCATCCCTCCTCCCAACTCCCTAAGACTATTCACAAAAACCTTCTAGGTTTTGAGTTAGGGAACACCAAGGTAGGGGGTGTAATTAAAAACTAATCAGCTAATGGCTCTCAGAATCTTTATTATCAATAACAAGAAGGAACTGGTGCAGCTTGGCCTTCCGTATATTCTTTCCCCAGTGAACTGGATAGACAAATGAAATACTTCACACAGTCCTGACCATCAGCGGGAGCCAGAACCCATTAATAAGCTTTCTCAGTTCTGGCTATCACTAAAGTACACTAGTCAGACACGACGAGTCTGCACAACACAGAGTTCCTTATATGGCAATGCCATGACGTAATGCTCCATAGGCTTGGGGCATGCAAAGAGCCTATCTCTCATTGTTTAGTACAAGTCCTGGAATGCTCGCATCTCTGATGTCTGAGAGGACTCAGCACTAAGAGGCAGAGGCTAAATCATGGGATTCCACATCAGATACATCTAAGGTAAGGGAGAGAAAGCTGTCTTTTCCTTTCCTCTTAAGAAAACAAGGGGCTCTTCTGTCAGAAAGAGAACTGAGCTAGTGTAGATAGGTCTGCTCTTTCCCTTTCTTTCTTTTTAACATGCTCTCGGAATTGCAGCCTGTAAACAGGTTTCACAAAGTGTGTTCAATTAACCCTTGTAGAAAACCTTTCTCAACTCATCTAGAAGAAACAGATGAAGCATTCTGATTTTAAATGTTAAGAAGGGGGGAAAAGTTAGGTATTACACACACTTTCCAAGTGAATGCACATGGAGTACTGCCTGTATTTAAACAGCTTTGAGAAAAAGTAAAAACGAATTGTAAAACACCCACTGGCGCCTGCATTTGTGTCTCTGTGGTTGGGTGACAAAAGGCACATATGACACCGGTACACTGCTTACTGACTTAGTGATTTAACTGCAAATTTTGCATGAAATATTAAGAACACATCCAGCTTGAATTATCATGTGCCCGGTTTGAAAGTAAAACCAATTTAAGACATAGAATGGGAGGTTCACTATTTAACTAGCCAGCATTTATCTATACAGGACACTTCTTCTTTCTGAATCGAGCATGCAAATGTCAATGTGGAAAGAGGAAGTAACTGCCAGAGCTTTGAGTTCTAACTTTTTTCACTTTAACTATGGTCACCGGATAAATGCATTAAATCTATTCACCCTAAGATGATGTCTTGGATCAAGGTGGTGCTCTGCAGAAAACTGCTTTCTTGACAGGATATGTCTACAGAAAGTATTTTGTTATCCAGTAGAGCTTTGGGGTTTTTGAACATCTAAACCTGGAATGAGCTAATGCTATAAAATTAATTCTGATGGTATAAGAAGACACAGTCAGCAAGCTTAATAAAAATGTGTAAGACACTTGGCTTCTTTTCCCAAAATTAAGCTCGGCAGAATTTTTTTTTCTAATGACAAAGTACACAGTTCTTCCAAGTTGAGAAACCAGATTAGCTGCTATATTGTAGTTGGAATGAAATAGTTATATGCTTTTTTGGTTATGCTATACTTGGACTAAACATATATTAGAAGACATAAAAATTAAATCTACTGTGACAGAACTATTTCCTCTTAAAACTCACCCCTGTGTTTTATAGTATGTATAGTAGAGACTAAGTGTTTCACAGGCATAGCTTACTGACACGTGAATAACCATAACTAAGTTTTTAAAGATACCTCTGTATTTGATAGACTGTGAACACTCCCACCTCATTTACTGGAGCTAAAGACTAAACAGGGCAGTTATAACATAATGATCAGGTTTGGGGTTTGGTGTTTTGTTTTTTTGTTGTTGTTGTTGTTTGTTTGCTTAATTTTAAGATTTAAATTTTAAATGAAAAGAAAAAACAGATAGTAGGAGATTTAACATCTGTAAATTTTTTTCAAAAATGACCCTTCAAATCTGGGTCATGCTTACATATTACTATTCTCTCCTATTATAAAGTTTTTATAAATTCATGAAGAAAATAACATCTCCCACTTTTGTCCTCAATTAGTAGAATTTTACCAACTCACTGTTGTAGAGCAATCAGAGGCTCTTGTTTCTAGCACCCCAAGAGAAAATTTGTTTTTTATTCAGGTTGAAAACAGGTTAAGGGACCAGCAAGTTAGTACTGATAAGTAAGATTCCCTAGAACTATTATTTTAAGCTTAGAGAAGCCTACAATAATATGAAGAGAGAAAAAAAAAGGTCAACACCCAAGCCATTGTGAAGAAATACTGAATATGCAATAACAAAGTTGTTTATTTGGTATAGGCTGTAATTGGAAGAGGAAAAAATCCCTGCCTTAGGCAAAAGGTTATTCTGCTCTTTTGAATCTAATATAGAAGGGAAACAGAAACCATTAATTACTGTTTCAACTATACCCAAAGTGCCATCTGCACAATAAGCTGCATCTAGCCTGTTGAAAACATAACTTCTATCAAAGTTCTTTACAGCTGTATTTCCCATAGTCTGGATTTTTTAAGAGTAGGCACTGATTTGTCCTCCCCACACCCAAAACACACACACACACACACACACACACACACTTCAGCATTCTACAGCCTTCTTCCAGTTTATTTTTTAAATCACTGTGTAAAGCATCTTAAGGGGCACACCTATTTCAAACCTAAATTCTTCCTACATTTGTATTCGTCTCGGATGGATTTATAATCACTTCCTAATTCTCAGGAAATCTATGTGGCAGAAAGAGTTCATTTTAAAATTGATGTGTTTATAACTTTCAAGGCTAATGAATGTGTATCAACTTGATAAAGCTAATATAACTCCACCCCACCCCTTTATACAGTTAGTGAAGGGAGACAGTTCTCGCCTGCTAAGCACTGGCATTTTTGTATTATTTTCCAAATGTTGTGATTGATTCTATAGTAACAGCCAATAAGAAAATACAAGCCAGTCCTTGTGAATTTTCACTCAAACTGAAATTCACATTAGATACAGATCCTTAAAAGGTTTCTGGGATTTTATCACCTCTTCCCCCAAGTACCTTTAGAGTCAAACATGCATTGATATGAAAAAAAATGAAAATGAGGGAAGGAAGACAATATTACTCTGCATTTTGGGCACCTTCTGCAACACAGATATTATCACAATGTAAGTAACTCCAAATGTTGGCGGTAAGATTCCCAAGACCCTCTAAGTTAGAAGGAGAGGGAGGAAGTATCACACTAATTAAAAATACTGGAGAGGAACCATGATTTTGTATGGTAAACCTCCAACCTATTTTAGAAGTTTGACACAAGTAATAAGTTTTTACTTTTTTCTTCCCTTCTACCCCTAAAAAAACCAAAAACCTCCTATGTTTTAAACCACTGTGATGTAACTATCTTTTTTTTTTTTTTTTGCTTTTCGGAGGGCAATTGGGGTTAAGTGACTTGTCCAAGGTCACACAGCTAGTGTTTGTTTGTTTGTTTGTTTTGTGATGTAACTATCAAGTTAAAGTATATCCTTAGGCTTTCTTAAGTTGTATCTGACTAAAGCTTTAAATATCAAAAGGTATAAATAACAGGTGATCAGAAGCCTAAGTATTTCAGCAAATTTTCTGGAGCTGCTTCTGTCTTTACTATAATTTTTTTGAGCTAGTTTGTAGTCACTGAATGGTCAGTCAGTTAATGAGCCATTTTCCTAATGAAATGAACTAGTGTATTACAGAGAACATAGAAGAGTAAGTTTTTTACACTTCTAAGTGGAAAAGAGAACTCAAAATTAGCCTATGGAGAATTTTTTTAAATGGAATGACATAGGACAATGTTTTTACATAACCCTAGCATACTACACTCCCCTGCACTCTCATCAGAATGAAGTCAGCCCCTGAAGTTCAGACTCTTGGGCTTCTGGTAAATCTATCATCCATGCACAGGCTTTAAATGAATGATGGGCTCTTTTTCTAGCCTGAAAACAGTCTCTGAGTACAGCTAAGAAACAGAATCTGGGGGAGTAGTAGAAAGATACAGAACTAATAAAAAGCTCATACAATTAGGTACCCTTCTTTCTCTCCATCACAACGATATTCTAAAAGGAATTCTGATGAAAAGAATAAGGAGATTTACCATAATTGGGAAATTCTGGGTGCGTAAAAGTTAAGGAGGCACAATGAGGAAGACCACTTACTTGCCCTTCTTGAGTGCTTGGAAAAACAGGGTGATGGAGCGAAAGAGCCCTGGGTTTGCAGGTAGTGAAAGAAGCAGTTTTTTAATCCTGTCTCTGCTATTTACTAACTGTATGTCCTTAGGGAAGTCATCATTCTCAAAGCCTCAGCTTTTTCATTTTTAAAAGGAGAGGACTGGCTTAGATTCTCTCTAAAATCCCTTTTTTCTCTCAAATTTAAGTTCCTAAGTGTTACCTCTTTATTCCATGCATCAATCATTAATGCATTATCTGTAGGTATTGAGTTGCTGATAGTAGCTATTTAAATTCTGAAACCCAGAGCAGGGAATACCAAATTAATAACCCTCTCTTTCCCTCCCTAACCATCTTCATACTCATGTCTTATTCAATTCAGAATAACATGAACCATTAAGGACATAATCCCTTAAGAACACTACTGGATACTGGAATTTGGAAGGCGATGTAGAGGATCCCATCCTATACATACTCATCAGAGCACTGTATGCATGGACACATGGAACTTTAAATGCTTGGTTTCCCATAGTTAGAGTAACATTGGTTCCAGTTCGAATACCAGAGGCTACTAGCATAAAACAATATGTTATAAGGGTAGAGGGATATAGTGAGCTCATCAGGTGTGAGAAGAGTTGAAAACTAAGACAATATCAAGCTGATTTGGTTTGAGGGAGGGTGCTAAATATTCTTTTCTTAAGGTCATTTAAGCACATGGCAATCATTACCCTAGCCTAGGTTTGGAAGGATATCCATAGCAACCACTTAAGTCCAACAACTAAATTATCATTTCTGGAGAAACATTAACAGACACCTATTCACCAGAAGCAGTCTGAACACACGGTTCAATCATTTACATTATACCTTGATAGTAAGGCAGCATGCTATGTAGGGAACTGAACACAAGCTTCAATGTTAGGAGATACATTCCCAGTTCTGGAATGTATTCATTATGTGACCCTGGGTAAGTCACTTTATCTATCCCATCTTCAGTTTCCTTATCTATAAATTGGAGCTAATAATATTTATACTACCTCCTGCATAAAGTTATTATGAGGAAAGTGTTATACAGAACTTAAAGGACACCACACAAGCGAGTTTCTACATGGACATAACTCATATGGGCTATTCCATGCCATCCAACCCAGGTACATTTGGGGAATGTACACAAACAGACATAGATGGTTGGGAATATTTACAGATTCATGGAATGTTAAACCCAGAACAGAGTTTAGAGATCATCTCATGCAATGCCTTTTGGAAAACTATAAAATGAAATAAATTTCCACACTCCACCCTCTAGGGCAGTACAGTTTATAGCACTATTGTTTGCTTCCTTACTCACTGAATTACCAAAACGATAAGAGCTTGGATAGTAAAAGCCAGAGAGTATGAAAATGTCACTGGTACAAGAAGTCTAAGACTAATACAGGTTAGAATGTTCTATGTTGAGTGAGTTTACATTCAGTTTTTATTGTGTGTAATTACTATGCTTTGTTGGATATGATCTGACCTATGGCACAGTCTAATCTGTGAAGTAGCAACTCATTATTACGCTATTTTACTTTGTCTTTTTATACCAAGCACCTCTGAAGTAACACATTGAAAACTGAAATCACCATCTTTCTCCCAAAACTGTGGCTTCTCCTAAGTTTGCTATTTCTGTCTATGTCTATGTTCATTTACCTAGTCTCCCATATTTAAATGTTTAGGATTATCTCTGCCTCTTACCTCTTCCTCATCTCTCATATCTAACAACTACCAACTCCTGCCAATTCCATCTCTTCAACATATCCCGCCTGAGTTCCCTTCCTCTTTGTTCCCACTTCTACCACTCCTGAGCCCCTCAAAGCCACCTACCTGGACTAATTGCAATAGCCCAAAGCTAGGTGGCACAGTGGAAGACTCATCTTCCTGAGCTCATATCTGGCCTCAGACACTTACTAGTTGTGTAACCCTAGGCAAATCACTTAACCCTGTTTGCCTCAGTTCCTCATCTGTAAAATGAGCTGGAAAAGGAAATGGCAAACCTATCCAGTATCTCTGCCAAGAAAACCCCAATGGGGTCATGGACACCACTGAAAAACGACTTAACAACAACCTCCTATATGGTCTTTCCACATCCTCTTTTCACACCACTGCTAAAATTATTTTCTTTACACAGAAATCTGGTAGTTCCTTTAGTGGCACTATACTGTCTACTGAGTAAAACTGAAGCTCCTTTTTCCAGTATGCCAAGTCCATTTACAACCCAGCACCCTACCTTCCCAGTCTTACTTACATCATGTTCCTCCATACACTCTGCACTTCGCCAAGGTGAACCATTCTCTATCTTATGCTTTCATATCTCCACATTTTGCTCACACTGTTTGTTCCCTATGTTTAGAATAGTCTGTCTTCCTTATCCTCTTGGTTGAATTCCTATACATCTCAGCTCAAGCACTATCTCCTCCTCCATGAAGCCCTCCCTGATTCCCTACCCAAAGTCAGAAGCATCCTTCCCCTTCAAAGTACTTTATCTTGCACCTCTCTTACTACACTTATCATGTAAATACTGTCTGTTACTCATATTATGCCTTTGTCTTAAACCCATACTAGAGTAAACTAAATAAGATTATAGCATTGTAGATTTAGAGCTAGATGGTAACTTACAGGACATGTGGTCTAAACCCCTTATTATACAGATGAGGAAACTAAGGCCTGTGGAAGACACAGACCACATTTTATCTAAATTCTATTTATTCCTTGTGCCTCGCTTAGTACTCTGTAAATACAGGGCACTTCAAAATGTCCTGTGAATGAATAAATAAATAAATAAATGCTTAGAAAAAAACAGTACTTTACTCCCCAGGCAACCCAGCCACTGGGAAGCTTTGATTAAGTATGCATTTGAACACTAGGTAATAATCCTGAAATTCCTGCCCACCTTTTGTTCCTGCTTAAATTTTCTAGGATATTAACAGATGAATAGTATTAGTTAAACAGAAGTCCTTGTCTTTAAATTTCCTGCCACTCAACTGGTCAACCACAAAAGATATTGAAGGAGAAAATGATTAAGTCTCAGGTCTTCTGTAACTTAGTAACAATAAAAAAAAAGTTGGAAGACATTTAGATTATGAGGTTAAAAAAAAAAGAAAGAAAGGAAGTATGGAAGAAGTAAAAATATGTAGCTAAATGAGAGAAAGGGCAGCTAGGTGGCGCAGTGGATAAAGGGCCAGGCCTGGAGTCAGGAAGACTCATCCTCCTGAGTTCAAATGTGACCTTGGACACTTAGTAACTGTGTGACCCTGGGTGAGTCATTTAACCCCTATTTATCTCATTTTCTAATTCTGTAAAAAGAACTGGAGAAGGAAAAGACAAACTTCAGTATCTTTACCAAGAAAACACAAAATGGGGTCATGAAGAGTCAAATACGACTGAAAACAAGTGAACTATAACAAAATGAGAAAGAAAAAAAGAAGAAAAAAAACACTCTGAAAGGGTAGATACGTTTTATATTTGTGTCCTCCTCAGCGTGTTATTAGAGAGACATAAACAGTATATTAATAAATTCACTTAAAGCCTTTCAAGTGACACGAGCCACTCTCCTGGGTGCTCCAGCCAAATATCTCGTGTTGCCCTCCCCTGGTTCACTTCCCTCCAAGGCTCCTTTCCGAATGAAATCCTGCTAACAACTCCCCTGCTTCCAACATGACTTCCATGCAGCACCAAAGGAAGACAACACACTGAGGCATGTACAGTGGGAAACAGTTACCACTTAAGTTATTCTTGGGCTTCACAACTCATGAAGGGACCCCCTTAGTGCACACGGGCGAGGATGTTTTCAGAGTTTGAAGGCAGTCATTCTGCTAGACTTCACTTTGGGGGTCAGCCTTTTATTTAAACTTCTGTCATTATCAGAACGTACTAGATTGTATTTACTCTAAAAATAAAAACAGGCTCAAATAGCAAACAGGGTACTGTAAATTTTGCTTTGGACCAACAGGTGTGTAGTATAACACTTAAGGAAATAGGAGCCAATCCCCATCCCCATGTACACTCCCATGAAATAATAATACTGAATAAGGGTTATGAAAGAGTACCAGGTGAAAAGCCCTGGGGAATGGAATAGTCTTCTGTTAAAGAGGAACCATATGAAACACTGCTGTTGTTCAGATTTAATAAATGCCCACGAGGAAGTTTGGATTCCACAGCACTACTCTCATCAAGGTAAGTTTCAGATGAGACCTGGAAGATGAGCCGAAGAGAAAATCCAGCTCAACCCCATGATCACTATATTTAAATACCTTCTTTCTCAATAGCCTATTGCTTCTTCCCTACTCTGGTGATCCTCTAGGGATATACTGTGCCTCTAGGTGGCACAGGAGATAAAGGGCTGGGCCTAGAGTCAGGAAGGCTGGAGTTCAAATGTGAACTCAAACACTTACTAGCTGGGTGAGCCAGGGCAAGTTACGTAACCCTGTTTGCCTCAGTTTCTTCATCTGGAAAATCAGCTGGAGAAGGAAATAGCAAACCACTTCCAGTAGCTTGGCCAAGAAAACCTGAAATGGGGTCATGAAGAGTTGGACATGACTGAACAACAACAAATGCTTTATTTCACCAAAAAGAGAGGTGACTTTTTCCACTGGCATAAATGTAATCAATCCAATGCCAAAGCTATGCAGAGTGTCAATCCAAGGATTAAGCCTCTTCTTTCTCTTAACATTAATAAGCATTTGAGTGCCTATTTATCTACTTGACTATAGGTCCTATGCTTCATTTCCCTACATAGGAAGTCAGTGGGGTTCACAAAGTGTGATTTGGAGATCCCTGCAATGGAAATCAGGAGACCCTTGCAGGAGTCTATGGAGGTCAAAACTATTTTCATGCTAAGATATTTACATTTCTAATATGGAAATATCAGTAGGTAAAAAAGACAAAAGTTCTTTGGGGGAGGAATCCTCAATAATTTTTAAGAGATGAAAAGTTTTGAGAACTGCTGTACCACACTATCTTTTTGGCCCATCTAGCACCTTGTACATAGTTGGTAGGGGATTTATGATAATGACTAAGGCAATTAAGAAATTCTTTCATAAATGCTGTACATAAGTTTCTTCATGTTCTGATAAAGTAAAGAAGATAACACAAGAACCCAGACATTCACAATCATGAGACAAAAGAAAACAATGGGGGATTGTTACTTTTTCTCCTCCACAGGTGATTCTGAGCTAGCCCCTTTATTCTTATAAAGCTTTGTCTTTCCCATACTAAAATAAGGAAAACAATCATGTACCCTTTAAACTTAAAAAACAACCACCAACAATGCTATATAAGACTATCTGTATGGCATTCCGAGCTACTTGGGGAAGGAGGCTACAAAAATTCATGGTATTGTTATTACCCTAACAAAGACAAAACAAAAAAGTGGAGGAGTGGTAACAGAGAATCACATTTAATACTTTAGATGGAATAAAAGATCTTTACTTCAATACTTGAGTCTGTTACAGCTCAAAATCATTACACTAGCAGCAGTTTTAGGGATGAGGTCAGTGCATCAAGATGGACCATTCTGACAGGAGCACAGCTGCCAAATTTCGTGTGTCTCACAGCCCACCAATTCTACTACAAGAACAAAAGTTTAAAGGTGAAATGTTTTCTCTTTTCTAAGTTAAAAAAAATTCCTCATCGAGGATCAGAATTAAAGTGCAAAAACAATTCAAAATGCAGAATCTAAGTTTTGTTGTAACTTTTAGAGTTAGGAAGGGCCTCAAAGATTGCCTGGCCAAAGAGGAAGCCCAAGGGCACATAATCAGTAGACCAGGAATTGGGCAAGTCTCTGAGCCTCAATTTCCTTATCTGTAAAAGAGATAATACTTCTGCAGTACCTACTTCATAGGGCTGCTGTAAGGAGAGTGCTAGGTAAAGTGCCATAAGAATGTGGACTAATATTAATACAACTTCCTTGCTTTTGCTGAGAAAGAAAATTAAGTCAGAGAGATTTAATGATACAGCTAGAGGAAAATCCTAGATCCTCGAACATAGATGTCCTGATTCCCTTTTTCACAACATCTTGCTACCTCTATATTTAAATTAAGAAATAATTTTTTACAGTAATTTGTTACTAATGATAAAATTTGAAGGAGCTACATGACCCAGCAGGTTAAGCATAAACTGAAGATTTGAAAGTTGATGACTTCTTCCTCCTTTGCCATTTAGAGAATATTGTAAAACTCAATACAACAAACATTTGTGTGTCAATTATGTGGCAAAGCACTACAATAATATGACTTGGTTGATCATTCTCTAAGTTTACAATGCTCTTACCCAGAATAATTAATTTAATCTTATTATGACCCTTTGAGGTAAGGTGGGAGAGATATTATTGTTATTATTCCCAGAGGATGAGAAGTTGGCTGACTTGCCCAAGGGTAACCCAGTTAGTAACTGTTTTCTGGCTTCAAGCACAGTGATCTCGCTACTATTGCAAATTCCCTCTTAACCACACTGTTAAGCCATGCTTCATTTGTTAAGTGAAACTAACTAGCATGGTGAATCAAGATCTTAAGTTGTAAGAGAACTGAACTTACAAAGTCCTGCTATATGAGAAATATGCCATTCTGTCCTTTTTCAGTCATGTCTAACTCTTTGTGACCCCATGTGGGGTTTTTCTTGGCAAAGATGCTGGACTGATTTGCCATTTCTTTCTCCAGTTCATTCTACAGATGAGGAAACTGAAACAAATGGGGTTAAGTGACTTGCTCAGGGTCACATAAATAGTGTCTGAGGCAAGATTTGAACTTAGATCTTCCTGACTCCAAGGCCATTACTTTACCTACTATACACCTAGCTGTACCATATGACAAATTAAGTGTTAGCTAAGAAATGGAAAAAAATAGCTCCCTTCTATTTTTTTTAAATACCTGAGTTTGGGGTTTGTATTTTCTTCAGAGGTTCAGAGAGAGCTGTTTTAATTAGGCAAATGAAGAACTTTTTCCTAATAAAAATGAAGACAGTCTATTGAGAAATTACGTGGGAGGTAAAGTAGGGGTTCTATTCTAAAAGTGATAAAAAGACCTTAAAAGATCACTTAGTGAAACCCACTCCTTCGGTAAGATGAAGTAAATGACCTATGCCTGAATGATGGGTTCCAGCAAAATACAATGATATCAGGGTCATATGAAAAAAGTAGGTATTTAAGAAGATTTTGTTGTGATATGTGAAAAATTCATATTTAACTAAGCCCAAAAAGGAAAGTGAACAAAGCAGTTATATCTATTAGAGAAAATGCTATGTTTTGAAGGACCTGACCCTTAGCCTTCTGAAAAGAGTAACTCCTGAAAACTTCCTTATTTTAAAAATTATTTTTTATTTATTTTGTTAAATATTGCCCAATTATACATAAAAAAAATTTTTAACACTCATTTTCAAAACTTTTGAGCTTCAAATTCTTTTATGGCCCTCTCCCCTCTTTGAGAAGGCAAACATTTTGATGTGGATTATACATATGAATGAATGCATGCAAAATGTATTTCCATATTAGCCATGTTGCAAAAGAAAACACAAACAATAACAATGTTTTAAAAAACGACAGAAAACAGGTTTGAGCTCCAGTTCTGCCACTTATTAGTTATGTTACTTTAACCTTTGGGCCTCAGCTTCCGTATCTCTAAGACAAGTGGGTTAGACTAGGGCCTCATGGTTTTGAGGTCCTGTCTAGCTATTGTTTTATTTCCAAAATTGTTGATCTCTAACTAAAGCCTCTTCCCACTCTAACCTTCTTTGATATCAATGATTTCTTTCCCTTACCCCCCCAAAATGAACACTTTCTAGCAGTTTAAATTTCAAAAGAAATCAGATCAACAGTTCATAGAACAGGACCAGGAATTGAACATGACTCTGCTATTAAGCACTTACTATGGGTCAGGCATTGGGCTAAATACTGAGTATACAAATAGAGGTAAGAGTCCCAGCTTTCAAGGAGCTCCCATTCAAACAGGAGAGAAACAAACATCCAAACAATTACATACAAACAAGCTATAATCAAGGGATAAATTGAAAATAATTTGTATGTATATGTGAGTGTATCTTGCAGTTATTCTCTTTAAAGGCAGCATGGAATCTCTCTAATTCCCTTTAATAAGGTTGCACTGGACAGAGATACTAGATGAAAAGTCTATCTGCAAGAACCAAACCTAACAACCCTGTACTCAGTGACTGAGTTCAATCTCTAGCCACAGACCAGGCTGAATTTTTGGAGAAAAACTAATCAGCTCCTTACACACCCTAGTTCCTTGCTTCAGTTCCTCTTTCAGGGGAATGGTACTTTTCAGTAAAGCAGAACAGTTGAAAGTGTTATTTGGAAAATGTATCTTTACTTTGTCTATGAATCACCAGTTGTAGCTGCTATTAATGCTTTCACTTAAAAAAGAAACAAAAACAAAAAATCCAAAGAAAGTTTTGAAGGTATGTTGTTAATGCCTGTATCCACAAAGGTTACAAGAAATACACATAACCTTTATATAAGTTACCACTTAAGTAATAAGATACATGTAACAAGATAAGAGTGACCAGACCTCACTTTGGAAGTTATTTTGTAGTTTTTAGAGTTTCAGTTGAAGATTCTTAAGGGAATGTAGTAGAAGGGACACTAGACTAGGGTTTTGGAACCTGAGGCTGCCAAGCCACAAGTGGCCTTCTAGGTCCTTGGGTGAGGCCTTTTGACTGGGTCCCAGTTTGACAGAACAAATCCCTTTCTTGAGGGGATTTGTCCTTCGAGGTTTGGATTCAGTCAAAGAGCCACACTTGAGGACCTAGAGGCTACATGGGGCTTTGAAGCCTCAGGTTCCCCACCCCTAGACTAGAACTACAGTTGTTAACTTGAAATCTGTGGATAGATTTCAGGGATCTGTGAACTTGAATGACAAAAAAAATCTTTATTTTTACTAACCTCTAATTGAAAGTCAGAGTTTGCAACAAACATTCTGAAAAGGGTTCCATAGATTTTTACCAGTTTCCCCAAGGGGTCTATGGAGGCAGCTGGTGGCACAGTAGTCAGAGGGCTCAGTCTGAAGTCAGGAAGACTTGAATACACATTCAGCCCCAAAAACTTACTAATGACCCTAGGCAAATCACTTAACCTCTACCTAAGCTTCCTCAATCATAAAATGGGGATAATAATAGCACCTGCCTCACAGAGTTGTTGTAAGGACCAAATGAAGTAATATCTATATAGAGCTTGGCACTGTACCTGGTACATAGTAGGCAATTAATAAAGGTTGATTCCCTTCCCCTCCCTATGACAGAAAAAAAGGTTTAAAACATCTGGACCAGAATTCCAGAAATCAGGAGAACTTAGGTTCTGAACTTAGCTGTGACATCAGCAGTATGACCTCTGGAAAATCAAAGCTTCCCTAAGCCTCAGTTTCCTTATCCATATAAGGAAAGGATTTTAATAACCTTAAAGTGGAAGAGACATGTGAGTTGTCGTTGTTATTCCCCTTCCTCCCACCCCCCCGCAAAGGTTTTGTAAACTACAAGACAGCAGTACATTACTTCTTCCCTTTTTGCAGATGAGACAAAAGACAAACAACAAATTTTGGGGGAGAAAAACTTAAAGACACTCAGGCAAGGCCACACAGTCATTCAGTCACAGAAAGGGAAGTGGAGTACTTAACAGTCTAATCTTTGTCAATCCACGGCATTCCCTAATTATTCTAGGAGAGGTTTTCTAGTTCTTTGACGAGTGAGATTTTTCTTTGTTATTTGCTCTTCTTTTTCCTTTCCGGCAGGAGCCAGGTCTAACATTACAAATGAGGGAGGATATTTTCTTTTCAAGAGGCAGTGTAGCTTAATAGATGAAGTGTTGGCTGGCCTCAGAGTCCAGGACACTTGGCTTTGCATCTTCGAATACTTTATTCACAGTGTGATCACACACAAATCACTTAATTAACCTCTGGGAGTTTCAGCCTCTTCATCTGTAAAACAGGGTTAAAAAAAATAACTAAAATATATAAAAAAATAAATAAATAAACTGTAAGATTGCTGTGAGAGTGAAATGACTGGATGTATATTAAGAGCTTTACAAATATCAATAAATCTGAAAGGAAGAGAATTATAAACCAACTATCTACCTTTCTTAAAATCTTAGCTCTTGGCACAAAGTAAGAATTGGCAGAAACCAAACAGGAGGGCAATCAAATAGAACCAAGTCATGCAGATGTGGAATCCAAAAATGCAAGAAGGTAGAAGTGTGGAGTACCAGAAAGGGCTTGACCTGGAGTCAGAAAGACAGGTTCATGTCCCACCTCAGATACATAACTGCTCTGCGACCCTAGACTAGTCATTGAGCCTCTGTCAGATTCAGTTTTTTTTTTTTGAATCTGTAAAATGAGGAACTTGGCCTTGATCCCTTTCTGCTTTCCATCTATGGATCTATGATCCTATGATGCTCTGAAGAAGAAAGATCACGTTCTGGACCTGGGATCATTAAGATTTTACATTTCACATTCAGACACATTTTTAACCATAGAGTAAAAACCAAGAGGTTGTCTTGTTTTTGTTTTAACAAACAATGCTAAGTGTCAGTGAGTTCGATATTCTCTAAGCTTGGAAGGAGCAGCTGAGAGTAGGAAAATGTAATCCAAATGTCCTGAGTTGCTAGTCTAGGGAAAATTAAACAAGGCTCAGATGACCAAAACAATTTTACAGATTTTTACATTGCACGCAAGGGGGCATTCAAAACAGAGGCCACAGGAAAAATAGCCACTTGCTCTTACTGAAACTAGAATAAAACTTTCCACCTGCCTGTGATTAAGCAGTACATATGGCTAAAACTTGGAGCTATCCAAAAATCACAGCAAAGACATAAACCAATTATCCTCAGTTACTATAAAGAAAATGAGTGGGGAGCAGAAGTAGGCGTGAGATGCTATGTCTTGTTTAAGGATCAAATTGTTTCCTCAGTCAGCAGCCAAGCCAAGTATTAGCCTCAATCCACTTACTCTTTTAAAGTACTTCCTAAAAGGGGGTGGGGGTGGGGGGTGAGGGGGCTGAAAGTCTCTCTCAAGCTATTCCCCCTAGCTTGCTCATTTACTTATTTAGAGTTACACTAGCAATAAAGTAATAATACTCTGGGAAGGGAACAGGAGGAAATATTAATAAATACATTCTAACATTTTGGGTTTTCCTCTAGTTCCCAAAACTTTGAAAATCTACTAGAGTAAAATTTAAGTTCCTTTTGTTTTCACTTCTGTTTTGTGTGTTTGTGGGGTGCGTATGTGTGTGTTCTGTGTTGTGTTGTCTGTTTTAAGTGTGAGATTGCCTTTAAACAAGTTAGGAAAATTCTGGTTTCCTAAACATATCATGTCAGCCACTATGTTGGGCAACCAGACTACAAGGAGGTGAACACTGATGAACGCATTCATTCAGGCATATGGCTTAACTGATATCCAGCTAGGCCTTTTATGTTAAATCTGACAAACTGAACATCAGTAGATTAAAGTACGAAAGCCAAGCAAAAAGCAGAGCCTCTTACAAGATGTACAAGAATCAAGGGGTGATTATTTGGGGGGCAGGGGGGGGTGTTGGAGGAGGGGTGTAGTTTTTTGGTTCGGTTTAAGTCCTGAGAAAGTAAAAACTCTGCCTTATTTATACATACATGCACAAGATGCTAAGAGAATGAGACAATGTTGCATATTAATTAAAAAAATAACTGTCATTTTCACAAATGAAGATAACTTGTAGTCTGGAAGGCAGAGATTAAAGATGAAAGAAAGAAGCTTCATAGACAAAATAGAATTTTTCTGAAGTCACCTATTTGTGCAATCCTTGAACTTCTAAGATACAAAAGAAATATCCAAATAGATTGGTTGAACCTTGATCAATGAAGGAAAAATTCACGCGGACTTAATTTACTGATAAAAACCAACAAGCTTGTGCCTGAGATGCATGGTATCAGGCCCACAATGCCTGCTGGCATAAGACAGTCTGCTAAAAATTTTTCTGAGAACTTTAGTTCCTTGAAATGTTCTGAGGAAATGGTATTTATAACCAGCCTCCTCCCCTGGGGAATATTATTTTTGGCAAAGCTCTAATTTTTAAAAACTATACTAAAATAATTTATACCAAATTACTGGATTTAACACATTGCTAATCTACTAAGGTAACATTTTTTAGTGTCTAATGAAGACAAAAAGTCATGAGAAATTATAGAAAGTGGTTTCAAAAGTTTTCTTTTTTTAAATTATGGTCATGTTCTGTATATGTTTTTTAATCTGATTGGGGAGTCCCATCTTACCATAAACATATATCTTAGAGAAGTCTAATTAAGAAGGGGTTAAATAAAAACATTTTGGAAATCTATACCTTCCTTTTATGCCTCATACAAATGTTTGTGAGCATATCTAACCACAAATAGAAAACCTGCATTAGAAGCTGAGAATTCTGGACTCGAGTCCTAATTTATGTATTAATTGTGATCTTGACAAGTCACAACCTCTGTCCCTCAGTTATACCATATATAAAGTCAGGACAATAATATATATACTCCTACTTCAAACAGTGTGAAGAAAAGATAATGGTCTTACTAATGTATTTGGAGCTTTTAAAGCATCAAGGTAGTACATAACAAAGATAATTATTGCTATTATGACACTATAATTTGAAAAGTTCAAAATGCACTATTTTTCATACATCCTCAGATACTGTTGTTTTCATTATACATTATTATTCTATTAAAATAGCATTCTACAAATCAATTTCAGCTTAGAGTTGTGATGGGTTTTTTTTTTTCAAGTAATCTTTAAGATGAATTTGTTACCTTCCCCCAAGCTTAGAAAAGTTATCATCTCTAAAAATCACACAGCAGGGAGTAGAGCACTAGGGGATCGTAAACACTTGGATTTAAGTCTTATCTGAGGATAAGACCTCAGATACCTACTAGCTGGGATACCTGAGAGTAAGTCATTTAACTTCAGCTTTCTCCTTAGACTCAATATGGTTTCTAAAGCCCTTTCTAGTCCTATAACAATAATTGTATAATACCATGAAATTATATCAAGAACCCCAATAATCAGTGCACCTGAATTATCTATAGGAAAATCTGTAAGAAACTGAACTGCCCAGTCAGCCACCACTCAGTTCCTAAACATCAAAAATTCCAATGCTTTTTTGGCTTTCTCAGACAATTTGGGCATGAAACATCTTGTTAAGTCATTACATCATCTTCACACCAATATTTTGTATTTCCCCAGCACCTTTCTTCTGAGGGGCTCAAAATGTATTACAAAAATCCTTATTAATCCTCCCAACATTCCTGCCTAAGGTCACAAAGCCAAATCTTAGCAGAAGTCTAGGGGGGGGGCGGGGGGAGGAAGGCATCAAACTTCCAAGTCAGCAATCTGCCCATGAGACCACCCAGCCTTTTGTGTCCATAAATGATTAAAGTCTAAGAATAATATAATTCCAATGGAAAATTACAACAAAATGGTGCCATGCTAAGAACACTAAGGATCTAGTGTTCAAATACTGGTTTTGCCATGGATGACCTGTGACACTTTGGGGAAGTCACTTACTCCTCTGAGCTTCAGTTTCCACAAGCTCACGATGAGGAAGTCAAACTACCTAAAGGACTTCTAAACTCCCTCTAAATCTGGTTCTATATGTGCTTTTCCTTTTAGGGGTTGGGGGAAGCAATGGGGGCTAAGTGACTTGACCAGAGTCATAAAGCTAGTAAGTTGTCTAAGGTCTCTCTCTCTCATCTATAAAATATATATCTCTCAAAATATGTATATCTCATCTATAAAATGGGTACAATAATAGTAACCTACTTCAATTTTGTGGATCAAATGAGATCATATTTACAAAGTACTTGGCAAATTTTAAAACACTACATAATTGCTAGCTAGTGAAGAAATGGCCAATTAGACAAATTGAAGGACTAATTATTCCAGTATACTTATCTGTTAAATGGGGATAACAACATTAACCTGACTTGTAGGGTTGCTGTGAGAATCAAATGAGGTAATATTTGTAAAGCATTTAGCACAGAGCCTGTCACACAGGACCTGCTATGGAAGTGTTTCTCCCCTTCCTTTTAGCTCTCACTTTAGCGGCTCCCACTGGGCTTTCTAGTTGTCCTTCTTCCAGATATCTTAAAGGAACTGATCGTTATGCTATACTATTGCCCCCTAATATTTTTACATATTCAGGTGGAGGAGCATTGCAGCTGACAATATTTAATGTTGGTAACAGATTGTGCTTGCTAGTAGCATGCAATTTTCAGTTACTCAACGGTATCTGACCTTAAGTTTAGTCCTGGCTTAGCCGCTAACTCACTGGATAACCTTGAACAAGAAATCACAACCAGCCTGGACTTCAGTACTTTTTACCTGAAAAAAAGAGCCAGGACAGATGAGGTTGATACTGCTCCTACAATAATATAAAAAAAATACAAAGCTTTTACTACCAAAACCCCCTCATTTCTTAAAACCTGTATGCAGAAAACAATGACTTCCTGTTAATGTCAGTTGAATTTGACTCTTGGTGACCCAATATGGGGTTTTCTTGACAGAGATACTGGAGTAGTTTTCCATTTCCTTCTCAAGTTCATTTTACAGACAGAAAAGTGAGGCAAACAGGGTTAAGTGACTTGCTCAGGGTCACAGATCTACTATGTGTCTAAGACCAGATTTGAAGTGCGGTCTTCTTAACTCTCTATCCACTGGGCAGCCCAGTTCTCCTCCTCTCCCTATAAACTGCCAATGAGCTGGGGTTGAGAATAGCCAAACAGTTCCAGATACAGTGGTTAGATATTTTCCTACTCCACAGTATAATCTGGATTGAGAAATACTAGATGAGATGATTTCTAAGGTCTCTTGCAGCTTTAAAATTCCAAGACACTGAATATCCACTGAGTAACCCCACCCCTGGATTACTCCTCCCCATCCATCTCCTCCACTCCTACTCACGTGCAGAAGAATGGTGCTGAAGGGCACCATTCAAAGGAGGCAGCAAGACCCATATTTGACCTCAAGAGGGTCCTGAACCTTCACTTCTTGCTTGCTGGTTCTCCATTCCACCAAAGTTATTCCAAACCTTCCCCTCTTCCCTCAAACCTTCCACATCGTCCTCCCCTCCCCTCTCAGCTGAGGATGTCACCTTTCCAGAGAAATAGAAGCTCTCTTCGCTGCATCCCCAAAACCTCTGCAATCATCCTCCACTCAGTCTCCCATGAAAAGCCAACTCTACATATGTTCTGGACCACATCTCCTCCTGTTTTCTCCAGCAGACTGCCCCTATGACCATTCCAATTCTTGAATCTCCAACCTCTCTCTCTCTCTCTATTCCTTCCTTCCCTGTCTCCTACAACCAAGCCCAGGACCCTCTCAGCTTTTAATTCTCCTTGGAACCTATTCATTCATACTATTGTTCTACGTCCTTTTTGTTGTTATTCAGTTGTTTCGGTCAGACTCTTGGTGACCCCCTCTGGGGTTTTCTTTGCAAAGATACTGGAGTAGTTTGTCATTTCCTCCTCCAGCTCATTTTACAGATGAGGAACTGAGGCAAACTGGTTTAAGTGACTTGCCCAGGGTCACATGGCTAGGAAGTATCTGAGGCCAGATTTGAACTGAAGAAGATGAGGTATGCTGATTTCAAGTCCAGTGCTCTATCCACTGTGCCATCGACCTCTATACTCCCTTTTATTACCAAATTCCTATTCCCTCTCAACTCTGCAATCTGACTTCCAAAAACTCACCACTCCACTAAAACTGCTCTCTCCAAATTTACCAATGATTTTGAAAGGACTAAATCTGAGAGCCACTTCTCAATCCTCACCCTTTTTCAATCTCTGTAGAGCTTTTGGCAATGTTGACCGCCCCATACCCACCTCTTGGATACTCTATCCTCTCTGGGTTCGCTTCTTTGTTTCCTTTACTGGATCATAATTCATGTCATGCTCACTGACTTTGTATGACCTCATGCAATGCTGCCACTGTCTTCTAGCCTCCTCAATGGTCAAGCTACTTTCCTTGTAGTACTAGTAACTACAGAAAACCAGTTGTGGTTTTGTTTTGTTTTTTAATTTATTTAAAGATTGTGGATGAGAAGGGGGACATATTTTGTTAAAATTAAGAACCCAATCAAGGACAAGGTTGAGAAGAGAGAATATAAGATAGTAGGAACAGTACAAATGCTTGGGACCAAGAGATGCCTCTACCCACTGGGTAGCCTTGGATAAATCAAATTCTCTGAGATTAAAATAAAATACTTTCACCAGCAACCTCACAGGGCTACTGTGAAGAACATATTTTATAAGATTACAAAGTACTATATAACCATGAGCTGTTTGTTAATACACAATCCAAACTTTGCTAGGTTCTCAAATGTGGCCGTCTGACTGAATCCAAACCTCTCTAAGTCCTGAAGTACCACTCTTTGAATCCAAACTTCACAGTCAATTCAGTCAAAGGGTGGCACTTGAGGACCTAAAGGGTTACATGTGGACTTGAGGCCACAGGTTCCCCACCCCTGGACTACCTTGACTAACTTTTGCCTCTTTTTAAAATCCTGAGTGCTTACCACATTATCTAAAACGCAGTAGGTACTTAATAAATGTCAAATAACAATATTTGTATTAGAAATAAACCACTTTTCATACCTAGGATTTCTCTGAATAAAAAAGGTAGCAAAATAATTTATTAGTGTTAATTATAGCAACCAAAAAAGGTGATCAATAAAAACAAAAGCACTATTTTAAGAAAGGTCAATTCAGTTATTTTGTGGATACGTTCAAATGATCCACAAATATTTATTCAGTACCTAACGTGTGCTAAGAGGAATATGCATAAAACCTTTTTACAAGACAAAAGTATGTTCTTTAATAACATAAATCTTTTCCCTTTTTCCCTTTGAGTTCCTTGCAGGTAAATGGAAAATACCCCACTCCTGAAACACTTCATATTCAATACTCTAGATATAAAACTAAAGGGACTACATTTGTCCATTCTAAAAACAAGGATTTTGAGAAACAGCTGTATCTTGTCTTATATCCAGAGTACCTAGTGGTATTCTGCACACCCCAGGTAATTAGCATCTATAGTTGCACTGGGCAGCTAGGAGTTAAAAATCAAGAAATTTTTCTTGCACAAAACTGTACTTGGTGCTCACAGTCCTTCCCTACAGCCTCTTCTCTAGTGCCTGGGCATTCATGGCAATAGTATTCAGTTCAGTTCATCAAATATTTCATGAATTCCTACATGTGCAGGACATTGTATGCTAGACAGTGGAGAGATGCAAAGTTTGAGATAAGCCATGGTTTCTGCCCTCACAGAGCTTGCAATGTAGGACAGTGATAAGTAGCATATGCAAATACCTATAAGGTACAAAGCTCTATAAGGAATAGCTAGGTAGTGCAATGGATAAGGTGTTGGGTCTAGAGTCAGGAAGAGCTGAATTCAAATCTGGTCTCAGACACTACTTACTAGGTGTGCCCTTGGCAGGTCACTTAACCTTGTTTGCCTCAATTTCCTCATCTGTAAAATGAGAAAGAAATGGCAAACCACTCCGGTATCTTTGCCAAGAAAACCCTATGGATATTATGGTCCACAGGGTTACAGAGAGTCCAATACAACTGAACAACAGCAACCTTCTCAGAGAGAGCTGGACTATCACTGAATGATCTCTTAAGTCCCTTAAAGAGCTAAATCTGTGATTTCCAGAGGCAACCTGGAGAGAAATAGTAGACAGAACACTGGGCTTTGGGTCAGGAACATCAGGGTTCAAATCCTGCCTTTAACACTTGCTAGTTATTAACTAGTTATACATCTAGGCAAGTCACTTTACCCCGCTTATAGTTTCTTCACTTGCAAAATGTGAATGGCAACACCTGTAGGCATCTACCACACAGGACTTCTGTGAGGGTCTAATGAAGGAATGTAGATAGAGAAGTCTACAAATCTTAAAAGCCCCAATGAAGAACCATGAAGACTGTGTGAATATGGGGAAAATCCTGACCAACTGCAAAAAATTCCAGGATTTAAAGAGAAAGTGGCATTAAAGCTGGGCTCTAAAAGGATGGCCAGGGATGCAGTTACAGACACTAATGACCAGTTTTGTTCAGATCACTCTGCTAGGTGCTCTACAGACATAAGACAAGACACAGCCCTGCCCCTATATACATTACAGTAAAATAGGAAAGTACAGGTGGGATAGATACTTCAAGCACAGGTAAAGACAAGGAAGTGAGTAACACAGGGCAGGTTTATCAGTGTATGGAGAGGTGTATTACATGCTGGAAAAGTAGGATGATGCCAGACTCGGGAAGACCTAGCAGCACCAGACAGGCACTGGAGACCTTCTGAGCAGGAGGGCCATGCCCAGACTTGTTTATAAGGAGGATTAGTCCGGCAGCCATGCAAGGGATGAGTGGCCTGATGGGAAGATTCCTCAATAGGCCAGGCAGGCAACTGCAGTGGAAACAGAGAAGAGTGGGGACAGATGAGATAAACTGAAGAAGCCAGACTCCATAGAACATGGTGACAGATGGTCTATAGGCTTATAAAACTGTATAACAGAATGAGACCTTAGAGAATAATTTAGTCCAAGTCCTTCATTTTAAAGAAGGGGAAAACGAGACTCAGTTAAATTACTTGACCAAAATCATGCCCGTTAGATTCATATTTATATGTAAATATGCACATGTGTGCACACACATAGATGTCCAGATATACTCTCTCCTGGATTTCAGTACATCACCAACTGCCTATTAGAACATTAGTACTTGGATGTACCATAGGGGTCTCTGTCCAAAACAGAACACACTATCTTTCCGCCACAGCCCACACCTCATCCTAATTTTCCTATTTTTGTCATTATTCTCTTCCAGCCACCCAGATTGGGATCTTCAATTCATCCCTCTCCTTCCCTCTGCATATCCAATCCATTACAAAGACTGCTATGGTGTTCTGCTTCACCAATATGCCTCACTCTGACCCTCTGAGCCACTGAAGTTCAGGATGTTATCACTTCTTTCCTGGTTATTGCAAGAATCTCCTTATTGGTCTCCCTGATTCAAGCGTGTTCTCAGTCCACAAGCATTTATCTGTCCCTAGTTTCTCTAGCATCCTCCACAAACTGCCTAAGTCACGAGTCTGACCACGTCCCTCCCCTGGACCAAAGAGGTGTCAGAGTTCCCGTTCTCTTTAGGACAAAAACACAAACACCTCTGTTTCACATTTGAAGCCCACCAACCTATCTTTTCAGGCTTATCATATATTACTACCCTTTACCCACATCTGATCACAGACACTTACTAGCTGTGTGACCCTGTTTGCCTCAGTTTCCTCATCTCTAAAATGAGCTGGAGAAGGAAACGGCAAACCACTCTAGTATCTTAGCTAAGAAAACCCCAAATGGGGTCACAGATAGTCAGACACAACTGAAAGAACTGAACAACAACACTTTACCCAAGTCTACATTCCAGCCAAATTAGCTTACTTGCTGTTTCCAGAATAAATCCTCGCAGGAAATGGATTCTCCATCTCTAGTCTTCGCACACTGGCTCTCTGTCCCTCATTCCTGGAACACGTTCCCATCTTCCCCTGGTTTCCCTAAGTGCTTAATAAATGTTTGCTTGATTGACTAATTCAAATCTTCCAGGCACCACCTCCTGAAGGCTTTTACAACTTCTTCCCAAATTATTTATTTTGAACATATTTTTTGTTTATTTATTTGTTTACAAGCCCCTTGAAGGTAGACAGGATTTTTCTCTTTGGATCTCTAGCACCTAAAACACAGCAGATAATTAATAAATGCTTTCTGACTAGGAGGAAGAGTATGTAGGGAGAAAGATATGTCTAGTCAAGTTCCCAACTAACCCTTACAAGATGCAGTGTGGTAGGATGGGAAGACCAGTGGACTAGCTACGTGATCTCATGCAAGCTCTACAGTGTCTTTGGACTTAAGTCAGTTGGGCTGCTCCAAAGTCCCTTCCAGGCCTAAAATTCTATGTGAAGGATGGTGGTGGAAATCTTTGTGTATGTGGATATGACCCGAGTTCAAATCCAGCCTCAGACATCTGCTAGCATGGTTACTCTGTGCAAACCACTTGACCTCTGTTTGCCTCAGTTTCTTCATCTGTAAAATGGGGACAACAGCACCTACTTCCCAGGGTCGTTGTGAGGATCAAATGAGATAAGAATTATAAAATACTTAGCACACTTCCAGGTACATAGTTAAGTGTTACTGTCTACTGCACCACGTAGCTGCCCTAGTACAAATGTTAGCTATTATTATACTACTGTATTGTGGGAAGGGAGATAGCACAGTAGAAGTGAAAGGTCTGAAATCAGGAAGACTCATCTTCATGAGTTCAAATCTGGCCTTGGACACTTAGTAGCTGTGTGACCCTGGGCAAGTCACTTACCCCTGTTTGCTTCAGTTTCCTCATCTATAAAACAAGATGGAGAAGGAATGGCAAATCTCTCCAGTATCTTTGTTAAGAAAAGTCCAAATGGGGTCAAGAAGAGTTGGATATGATTGAAAAATGATTGAAAATCTGCCAAGTCCTCTGATAGAAACTTGGAAGAAAAAAGTCACTGCCTTCAGAGTTTATATTTCTATAAGGGTTTCATGTAATACAAAATACAAACAAAATCACAAATGATTTACCCCATTTAGTAGGGTAGAAAAATAAAGTTAAGCTCCTAAATCATGAAAATGGGTGAAGAAGGAAGAGAAGTCATACAGTCTTATTCTCACTGAACTGCATGTACCTCTCACTACCAAACTCCTCCTCCTTCATCTGCCTTCTCCATCACTGCATGCCCAAACTCCACATTCACAAGGGAGGAAAACAGTTAAGGAACTCAGTTCACTAGATTTGTAGTCACACATTTATAGTATTTCTCAATGATCTCAATGATGACATGATCTTAAATAATGAAGACATTAAACAGACACAGACAGACACACACACACACACTCTATTGGCAGACGCCAAAAAAAAAAAAAAGTGTTAGTGTTCTAAAGAGATCATGCTGACCAAGCCAAATGAATCCGACTCATGACATTATGGCTGTGGTATGCTATTGCTGCTGTAATTTTTTAAAAAACCAACAAAAAAAACCTTTGACTGTTGAGGGAAAAAATAAAGGAAACAGGAATATATAAAATGAAAAGGACTCTTCACAGTTATTTTTATAAACGTGACTAAAAATGATACTAAATACTACACAGTTCTATTGAAGAAAGGATGGGTACAATAAGGAAATAGACATTCTGTGAATAGATATTAATTGTATATCTTGGGATTGTGCATTTAGGGCAGGAAGGGACTTGAGAGGTCATTTATAGTCTAAACCTTCTTACTTTAGACAAGAGAAAAGTTAAAGTGACTTCCTCAGAGTCACAGAGGGAGAAAGTAACAAAGCCAGGGTGTGAACCCAAGTCTCTGACTTCAAATCAAGCACACTTTCCACTGAACCACACTGCCTCAAGAGCCCAGTGAAAAGTGTGAATCAATGTTCAACAAAAGGGCTTGAAACTTGGGAATTATTTCACAATCCATTCAGCTACTGTCCATGCCGAATGTTAACATTAGTAATTACACCTTATAAAATAACTACTACAAGATATACTGGGACAGATCCATAACCACAGACCAGCTAATCCTCACCATAACACCAGGAATTCTGCTAGTTGATAAAACTAACAATTCAAGGGAACTTAATGATCCAGCTGTCATGCTTAGCAGAAACTTGGTAAATCTCTGAAGGAAAAGAATCAACTCATATAAGTAGGCAACTCTGGCAGAAAAATCAAAGCAAATAATAGATGCTGAGAAATAAAATCCTTGCCATCATTATGGGAGCATCCTAATAAACCAGAAAGATATCTTAAAGATCTATAAACTTTTGAAGACAGTTGCTTACCCGCAGGAGGTTTCTACCCCAAATGTAGATTATTATAATGGATTCATTTAATAGAACCCATGCTATTATGAGTTTTGACATTGTAAAGTTGTTTTCCGGTTGTGTCCAACTCTTCGTGACTCCATTTGGGGTTTTCTTGGCTAAGATACTAGAACACATTTGAACTCAGGTCTTCCTGACTCCAGGTATAGAGCACCACCTCGGCATCTCCCTATGATGAGTTAAGGTCCCATTAAATTTAATATAACAATAATACCTTACATTTACAGAGAGGTTTTCAAAAGATAGGCAAAATGAAAAAATAGTTAGCACATAGTAGGCATTAAATAAGTATTTGTTGAATGAAGGAAATAATTGCCAATTCCACATCCTACTACATCCCTGGGAACATTCCCAATTTTAAAACCAGGCAACTGAATGGGTCCTTGCCCATATTTTAAACAGTGGTTTCAAACAGATACATGAGGCTATGTGGAGACACATTCTCATCATTACAGGATGTTTTAGGGTCTGGAGAAAAGGAAACAAGAGGGCAAAAGTTGGATTTGCCCTATTTGGCAAAGAATCTTTTACAGACATGACCTTTCTATGTCAGGCAGTGAAAGACTGGCTTTATTGCTGATAGAAACATTTAGCCAATGACTAAACCAGTGATCAACAGCTTGTGGAATTCATCAGAATGAAGCAACATGTCTCTTCTCATTAGGGACCTATAAGAATGGAAGACAGTAAAAACTAAAGGATTTTTCAGAGGAAGATTGAATTTTTTTTCTTCCTTAATAGTTCATCAAATTAACACTATATTTATGCATTAAATACTTTAGAAGTCAAGGCTGAACAAACAAATCCCTTGTGTCAGGCCATGATGGCATCACACATGATCAGTGCAATCTTTCATGCAAATTAGCTTTTTTACTCTTAAAACAAACAAACAAAAAGCAATGGAAAAAGTATTGCACCTGGGGGGCAGGGGATGACATACAGAGAGAGGAGGTAGTTCTAAGTCAACTAAACTACTACAGACTTGGGTTCTTGCCAGGGAAGGGAACAAAGATGAAGAAACATTGGCCCACAGGGCTTATGCCCACATATGCATGAATTCATTTGTTAAATAGATATTCATTAAACATTCACCATATGCAGTTCACAGAGCTAAGCACTATGGGGTACACAAAGAATGTATACAAATAACTAAGATAAAAGGTGGAGTGTGAAAAAGTAGTAAGAGGTACAAAATGCTAGATGGATTTAGAAAAAGAAGAGATTACTTCTAGCTTCAGGAACAGGGAACACTAGTATGGAAGAGAGGGCATCTGAGCTGAGTGGGTGTACACTGTCTTCCAAGTAGACCATTTTAGTTTACACAAAAGAGTTTGAAAGTTTTTAATAACAATAATAGTAAGTAGGATTTATATAGTACTTTAAGTTTTTTCTCTAAATTTGTATTTATCATTATTCATTCATTTATTATTTATGGGATAAAACAAGCATTTCCATAACATGGTATAATAAAAAAAGATTGCACATGAAACTGCAAATCTATTACGTACAATCTGCTATTCATTTTAAATATAATAAAATTGTGTAATTTTTTTTCTTTTGCAAAGTGCTTTACAAATGCTATTTCATTTAATTTAATCCTCATAATAACCCTGTGAGGTAGGTGCTATTATTTTTTTTAATTACAATTTTACAAATGAGGAAACATGTAGACAGAGGTTAAGTAGATTGTCTAGGATCACAAAGTATCTGAGGCAGGATTTGAACTCCAGGTTCAGCACTCTATCCATACTATGCCACCTAGCTGCCTCTAATTAATCAATCAATCAAATACTTATTAGGTATCTACTATGTGCCAGACACTGTATTGAAATACTGGGAATCAAAGAAGTTGAGATTACAAAGATGATCAGGGAAACACTCCCTACTTGCAAAGAGCTTACATTCTACAGAGAAAAAACAAGGACATGTATAAGTATGTGTATGCACACACACACATATACACCCTTTATATATAATATATACACACACAATACATAAACACTTTATACTATACACACACACACACATATATATATATATGAAAAATATAAAGATAATAAATACAATAACTAGAAAGTAGTTAAATACAAGGTGGTTTAAGATGAAGGGCATGGGGCGGCCAGGTGGCGCAGTGAGTAAGAGCGCCGGCCCTGGCATCAGGAGACCAGGGATCGGTTCTGGCCTCAGATACTTGGCACCCACACAAAATAACTGGCTGTGTAACCTTGAGCAAGTTACTTAACTCCAATTGCTTAAAAAAAGAAGAAGAAGGGCATAAGCACTGAAAGAGGTCAGGAAAGGTTTTAGGTGGAAGATAGTGCCTAAGATGCTCCTTGAAGGAAGATAAAAGTTTAGGCTTCCTTCTGTTGGTAAGGCGGAAGCTTGACAGCTCAGGAAGTACATTGGTCAGAAGTGCTCCTTTTTTGGCTCCTTCAAGAAAGTGCCCCAAATCCCATGCCAAGTCTCTCAGTGACACTTCATTTGGTGTTCCTCTGTGGTTTGGATGCAAAATCCTATAGGAATAAAGTTGGGGCTTTCCCCTTCTTTTGTTTTTCTTTCCTTGAAAAATTAATCTAGATCCTGAAAATCTGAGAGCTGCTTTCTAGTCAGAAGGCAGATTTGTTGAGTTGTATTTTATTTTATTTTTTGACAAAAAGTATTTTTATTTGACATCTGAGTAAGTGTTGACTCCTCAGGACACGGCCTTTGACACCTTTTCCAACTTATTCATCAGCTTGTTGCACTGTGCCTTTCTCAGAAACATAGATGCCATCCAAAAATTTTATGATATCCTTGTTCTTGACTGTGGTGGCCTGCTGGATCAGGGCAGCTGAGTTTGAAACAAGTTCAATATCATTTCCTTCAAGAATTAACTCATCTTTTTGGGCTTGAGAAACAGCACAAGCAACGCCTCATGCGCACTCCGGATATATTTTTCACCCAAGAAATTTCTGATTTCAACAAGTGAGCCATTCTCTTGAATAACAACATTGATGGGGAAGTGAGCATACACAGACCTCATCTTGTAACGAAAACCCAGGGTAACGCCTTTGATCATGTTTTGTACATGGCTACAGATTGTGCGCATGGTTGCAAGTTCTTTTCAATTTCCCCACCACTTGTCTGCCCGAAGCCTTTTTTTCTTCTTTCCAAGGAGACTGAGCTCAACATTGATATGGTTGAAATCCCTGCATAGGATTCCTCTGGGCCCTTTCACAATAACTGTCCGACCCTTAAGAGAGATGTCAATATTTTCTGGGATGTCTACGGTCTGGTTGCTTAAAATGGTCTTCATTCTGGTAGTGAATGGACCAAAGAGCTGAGTTGTATTTTAAATACAAAACTAGTACGGTCCTAATAAATAAAGTCCTTTTATTTCTTCCTCTACTACTTTCAGGTCAACACCTGAAGGATCTCACACAGGGCTGTGACTATGACATATTGAGACCAACTCTCATTACTTTGTAGCTATGTTACTATTTGGTCCAAGGCCCTCATTGGTGACAGAGGATTATCCAGTTGGAAGGTTAGGAAAAATAAGAGAGGGGAAGGAATTGTTTTGGGAGTTTCAAAATCTTTCCCTAAGTTTCTGCAGTGTGGTAGGGCTGAAAGATTACAAAGATTACCAGTTCTTGAAATCAAAGAAAACCTGGAATCAAATCTTGCCTCTGACACCAATTAATTTCACTTTAGCTCTGGGTCTTCTGTTCCTCAATACAAAATGGGGATAATAATAACTATACTATTTATCTCATGTTCTAGGACTCAGTGAGTGTTCTAAGTGTTCTAAGACTCAGATAGTGGTGTGTAGAAGGCAGTATATGAACCTTAAAGCACAAATGTATATGTGAATTATTATTTTCAATAGCTCTCTTCCTCTGAAAGGACCATAATAATGTTACTTTGAGAACCCTTTCCATAAAGGGCTCAAAAGTTCTTTTACATAATAATTACTTTAGCATCCCTGTAAAGAGCTAGTCTCTCTTAAAAACCATTCAAAACACTACTCGGATAGTTCTCACAGAAAGATGAAAATGACACAAAAACACTCAGAAACGTGCCAACTGTTTTGTGCGAATGACAGACAGTATAATTGTTTGACACTTGTAACCTTATTACTTCCAGAAGGAAATTAATGTGTGCACATACCTCCAGGGGTCTTTAAATATGTAAAGGGAAAGATACTCTGAAGTATGTAATTTGTAAAACAAGAATAATTGTGGTTAACAACAAAGAGCTTTCAAAATGACAGATATAATTTTTTTAGGAAAAGTAAGCAATCAGTATTGCATATAATTACAGTGATAAACCACAATAAGTTGTATAAGTTCTGAGCTATAATAGAAATGCTAAAGGAAGGCTGTAACAAGACACTGTTGGATCCAACCACCTCACATTTATGTCTATAAAACCAGCTTCCAAGGCCTGTTTTTACTGGAAAGATTTCAGTAAATGTTCTTTAGTCCTAAGGGAGTCAGTAATTGGACATGCTTACGAATACTGTGACTAAGTGAAATTAACTATTTTTGTCTGAAATGTAAGCACATTGTTAAATATATGTGTCTGTGCATAGATAGAGGGATAGATGAAATCTTATTTTTTAAATTAATTTAAGAGGCTGCTAGGTGGCATACTGAATACAGCACCAGTCCTGGAGTCGAGGACCTGAGTTCAAATTCAGCCTCAGACACTTAACATTTACTAGTCATGTGGTCTTGGGCAAGTCACTTAACCCCAAACTGCCCTGCCTATACACCCCCCCCAAAGCAAAAATAAAATAAAATAAATGTAAGCAAATTGTACCTTTACTTACATGCTTCTATCTTAGAGGCATGTTATTCTACTTGTCAGCTTCACAAATCTAGGTACTTTAAAAATAAACATAAAAAAGCATATAATATTTGTTATCCTACATTTAAATCTCTGAACACTGGTGGGAGGGAAAGGGGAAGAAATCCTATCTAACAATCTTTTGGTTTTTCTATATCAAAAAGCACCACATCAGAAAGATACACATTTTAAAGTTTTTTTTTTTTTTTAAAGCAGTAGTGATAAATCTGAATTCATTTAAATCACACATTTGGCTTAAGGTTCCTTCTGACCAGTGGCACAGCTTGGGTTAGCAGAAACACAGTCTGAGACCATGAAATAGACTATGTTCACATGGCTTCTAATTAATAACACTACACAAATAAGACATGTAAATTTCAACTCTAGATCCCAAAAGCCTAACAGACTTGAAGGGCCACTAAATATTTAGCATAAACCAAAACTCCAGAAAACACCTTTGGTATTTGGAACAGTGTAGTTTAAAAGACTAGTTGCAGGAAATACATACTTCCCAAGGATGTTCTGTAATCTAGTCTAAAAAACTTACCACCTGTTAGCAGCTTATTTTCTGGCCTCACTCTGCTTAGCTAGGCTGGTCCTCAGACAACAGTTTGGGGGAATCTAGTGAGGCTTGTGCTCCCCTGAAAATAGCCTGAGAACAGAGGGTCACTTCTGAGATGCAATAAAATATCCTGAATAGAACTATAAATGTGCATAACAATCATTAAAGACTAAGGAAGTTATAATCATAGTAAATTACAATTAAAATGCAATACAATTAAATTATAATTAATATTAATCCTGTTAAAGACAAAGGAAAAATGGGATTGTCAATCAGGCAGTTTCAAAGAAATGGAAAATTATGGAAAGTTTCTGTATTTTAGGATCCGTACTATCAAAAAAAATCTTTTCTCAACAAAAAAATTTTTGAAAAAACAAAACAATCCCACATAACAGAATCAAAAGACAAACCTACTCCAATCTCGTTGAAGGATGGCAGCCTAAGAACACACAGTGCTCAAGGAACCTCAAATCAGCCTGACTCAAGATGAATGGATTCAAGCAGCACATTTCTCTACTGAGAAATTAGATACTGGTATATGTAAGCCAAAGTTCAAATCCCATGGTAGCCAGTTGGCTTTGCAGAGAAACTCCTTACTCCATGGTCACAAACTATCTCCATCTGACCATCTTGTGAAGTCTATGGCTAGGCAAATGCAAAGTCATTTGCCACTACTAAAAAAGTACAGTTCCTTCCAATCCTAGTTCAGAAGTATCTCTTTATAAACAAAGTGTAGTCCCAAAGACCAAGTGGTATCATGAGCATATTCACAAGACTCTATGACGACTACCTGTCTCTCTCCCATGCTCTCTCCACAATCCTGAGACTGCAGATGTGTAGTATCCCTTTCAGCAAGGGTGACAATTGATTTTGGGCAGCTAGGTGGCACAGTGGATAATAAATTTCTCAGACTTGTACTAGCTGTGTGATCCTGGACAAGTCATTTAACACACTTTGCCATTTTCTCATCTGTAAAATGAGACGGAGAAGGAAATAGCTAACCATTTCAGTATCTTTGCCAAGAAAACTCCAAAGAGTCAGTCAGGAATGACATGACTGAACAATAACCATAAAATTTTAAATATAAGAAAGATACCTTTCCAGTCAGCCAGAAACTGTCAAAGCTTCCTTTTCTGCCACCTAGGTCAGTAGGTGATGCAATAGATAGAGCCCTGGTCCTGAAATTAGGAAGACCTCCATTCAAATATGGCCCCAGACACTCTCTAGCTGTTTGACCCTGGGCAAGTCACTTAACCTTTGTTTGTCTCAGTTTTCCCTTCTGTAAAATGGGGATGATAATAGTACTTACCTCTCAGTGTGACTGTGAGATCAAATAGATAATAATGGTAAATCACTTAGCATAGTGCCTGGCACAATAGTTGGGTCTTATAAATGCATACCGTGTGTTTCCCCGATAATAAGACACTGTCTTATTAATTTTTTTTGGAAAGAAAAACACCAGAGGGCTTATTTTCAGGGGAGGGCTTATGTTGTCCTGCCTCAGCTCTCCTCCGTGGCACTGCTCTCAATGGCGCCAGCAAGCAAATCACTGGGGAAGAACAGGATGACGCGCTCACTGCTGCAGCTCTGATTGGATGCATCTCGGAGCGCAGCGTGCGTTTCACCTGGGGGGACAGTGCATACAGAGAGTACCGTAATGTAGTGTGTAGCGCAGGGGATCATCTTCACTACAGTAGCAATCTCAATAGGGCTTATTTTCGGGGGAGGGCTTATTTTAGAGGAATCTTACACAGTAAGGGGAGGGCTTATTTTTGGGATAGGTCTTATTATCGGGGAAACACGGTATTTCCATTCACTAACCCAACTTCCTCATTTTAGAAGTGAGGAAACTGGGGCCCACAGAAGTTAAGTGGTTTGTCCAAGGTCAAACAAGTAGGTAATAAGGCAAATTCTGGCTTTTTTTTTTTTTAACCAAGCTCTAAAGGCTTTGGAGAAAAAGACTAGCATTTTAGTTTTCTGTCCTAATAGGTCTGTTGTCTCAGGATCAGTCTGGTTAAGTTCAAGAAAGCTCATTACCACAGGGCTGTCTACCCATAAGGATTTCTCTTTCATAGACAATCAATTCACAAAGACTATCTACTAGGCTATAGAGAGAAACATTGTAAACTAGCTAAGTGCTTTGTTTTGTTTTGGGGAAAGGAAGAAAAGGACTGGTATCTGTCTTGATGAAACACTGAACTAAGTTATCTTAGCTATCTCAGATTATTATCTCTGAATTCTAGCTTTTGTTCATCAATGCAGCAAAATCATAGTATCATACACAGATCTGGGAACCAGAAGGAACCCTAAGAATTCATTAAGTCCTAGATTTTATTTTTATAGACCAAGAAACTGAGACACAAAAGAGAGTAAATATCTCTCTTAAATTCATACAGGTAGTCATAAGTAGCAGAGCAAGAAATCAGGTCCTGTAACTTTAAATCTAGAGTTCTCTCTACCATCATAATTATGTCCTCTGTGATCAGTGCTTCTTGAATGTTTGTATATCAACATAGTAAAAGAGCTAAATCAAATTGAATCTTAAGATTTTTTTTCTCAAGTCAGGAAGTTTAGATTTTAAATGATAAACCTCCCACTCATTATAGTAAAAGTGCTTAAGCTAAACCCTCAGATGATGGTTTCCAGGCTACATAAGAACAAACAGTATCATCCTTATTCACAGACTCTCTTCCCCCTCTACCTCCTCCCTCAGCATTCTTTGGAAACCAAAACTATTATCAAGCAAGAGCACCAGGCAAGCACATAAACTTCTTATCAAGGTTCCCCTCCCCTTCAAAAAATATAGAATCATAGGATTTCAGGTGGAAAGGACCTTGAAAGGCCACCATTTCCCACTCTATCACTTACACAACCCCAAATATATGCCAGAGGAAGAACTGAGGCCAGAGAAGCTAAGAGTTGCCCAAGATAAGAAAGTAAGTATAGCAAGCAGGATTCAAAGCTGGGTCTTTTTCATTCAAAATCCAGTGCCCTATTTATTTACCATGCCACAATGCCTCCCAAATACCATCCTTTAGCCAGAGATGTCAATTTCCAAAATCATAGAATGATTAACTACTCCCAATAATCCACTAAAGAGAAAGTAGTAAAGCTGAATGCACTTTGTGTTTTTCAGATTTAAGAAGCTAATAGACCAAGAAACAGCCTACCACAAACAGAGAGAACAAGCGAACAAGAAGAAAGTCACTGCACTCAAGAAGGAGCTGATCAAACTGAAATCATTTGCTTTGATGGTTGTGGATGAACAACAGAGGCTCACTGAACAGCTCACCCTCCAGAGTCAGAAAATTCAAGATTTGACCACAACGGCTGAGCAGGCACATGAGAAACTAGCCGCTGCTGAAGCCAAAGCTCAGGAAGAAGGGCACAAGGCGAGCAGGTTAGAAAGGGAACTGCAAAAACAAGCCAAAGAGTGCCAAGAGCACCAGGACACAATAATGGCCAAACTCACCAACGAGGACAGCCAAAACCGCCAGCTCCGGCTGAAACTAGCAGCACTCAGCCGCCAAATCGATGAGTTGGAGGAGACAAACAGGTCTTTACGAAAAGCGGAAGAAGAATTACAAGAAATAAGAGAAAAGATCAACAAGGGAGAAGGTGGCAATTCCGGTATCTTGGCAGAAGTGGAAGAACTCAGGAAAAGAGTGCTAGAGATGGAAGGCAAAGACGAAGAGCTCATAAAAATGGAGGAGCAGTGCCGAGATCTCCACCAAAGGCTGGAAAAGGAGGCATCCCAGAGTAAGGACTTTAAACTGGAGGTTGACAAACTCAACAAAAGGATTATGGATTTGGAAAAACTGGAAGATGCCTTTGGCAAAAGCAAGCAAGAGTGCCACGCTCTGAAATGCAATCTAGAAAAAGAAAAGGTAACAACAAAGCAACTGTCTCAAGAACTGGATGGTTTGAAAGTAAGAATCAAAGAGTTAGAAACCATTGAGAGTAAGCTAGAAAAGACAGAATTCATCCTAAAAGAGGATTTAACCAAACTGAAAACACTGACAGTGATGCTGGTTGATGAACGGAAAACGATGAGTGAAAAAATGAAGCAGACAGAGGACAGGCTACAAGCCGTTACATCTCAGCTTCAAGTGGAACAAAGCAAAGTGACGTTGGTCACCGAAAAGTTAATTGAGGAAAGCAAAAGAGCACTGAAGTCCAAAACGGATGTAGAAGAAAAGGTATACAATGTGACCAAAGAGAGGGATGAACTGAAAATCAAGCTTAAAGCCGAAGAAGAGAAGGGAAATGATCTCTTGTCAAAAGTTAACATTCTGAAAAAGAGACTCCAATCACTAGAAGCTATTGAGAAAGATTTTCTCAAAAATAAATCAAAACAGGAGACTGGTAAGTCGACAACAGCTGTGCACCAAGAAAACAATAAGATTAAAGAGCTTTCCCAAGAGGTAGAGAGACTGAAGCATAAATTAAAAGACATGAAAGCTATTGAAGATGATCTGATGAAGACTGAAGATGAGTATGAGTCTCTGGAGAGACGCTACGCTAGCGAAAGAGACAAAGCGAAATTTCTATCAGAGGAACTTGAGGATGTTAAAATGGAACTTGCTAGGTACAAGTTAGCAGAAAAGACAGAGTCCAGTCAGGAACAGGGGCTTTTCAAAAGGCTTAAAGAGGAAGAAGCCAAGTCTGGTCACCTCTCAAGGGAGGTAGATGCATTAAAGGAGAAAATTCATGAATATATGGCAACTGAAGACTTAATATGTCACTTACAGGGTGACCATACAATTCTACAAAAGAAACTCAATCAACAAGAAAATAGAAATAGGGACTTAGGGAGAGAGATTGAAAACCTCACTAAAGAATTAGAGAGGTACCGGCACTTCAGTAAGAGTCTCCGACCCAGTCTTAATGGAAGAAGGATTTCTGACCTTCAAGTATTTTCTAAAGAAGTCCAAACTGAACCAGCAGACAATGAACCTCCTGATTACAAAAGTCTTATTCCTTTGGAACGAGCTGTAACTAATGGGCAAATATATGAGGAAAGTGATAATGAGGATGAAGATCCCAATGACAATGAGCCAACAGTGTCCTTCAAATGTAACGCATCTACTGCTCATCCAGTCAACAGGAAGTTATGGATCCCTTGGATGAAATCCAAGGAAGGTCATCCTCAGAATGGAAAAATACCAGCCAAACAGAATGGAAGTTATGTTCAACCTGGGGATCTGGTCCTAAGTCACACACCTGGTCAACCTCTTCACATAAAGGTTACTCCAGACCATGGGCAAAATACAGCCACTCTTGAAATCACAAGTCCTACTACAGAAAGTCCTCACTCTTATACAAGCACTGCAGTGATACCCAACTGTGGTACCCCAAAGCAAAGAATAACCATTATTCAAAATGCCTCCATAACACCAGTGAAGGCAAAAACCTCTACTGACAACCCCATAAACTTAGAGCAAGGCACATCCCCTATTACTATGGCTTCCTTTGCCAGAGCACCAACCCCAGAATCCTGTGGTTCTATAACTCCCGAAAGGACAATATCTCCCATTCATGTTTTGGCTGTGACTGGCTCAGCAAGCTCCCCAGAACAGGGACGGTCACCAGAGCCGGTAGAGATAGGTGCTAAGCATGCCGTCTTCAGAGTTTCCCCAGAGAGACAGTCGGCATGGCAGTTTCAAAGGTCAAACAGCAATGGTTCAAGTGTGATAACTACTGAGGATAACAAAATCCACATTCACTTAGGAAGCCCATACATGCAAGCTGTGGCCAGTCCTGTGAGGCCTGCCAGTCCTTCAACACCTCAAGATAACCGAACTCCAGCCCTAATTAATGGAACAGCGGGCAAAGCAACAAATAAAGTCACCAGCAGTATCACTATCACTCCAACAACTACTCCTCTCCCTCGACAATCACAAATTACAGTAAGTAATATATATAACTGACCCCTCATCATCATCATCCACACTGACATTCTTACAAGGAACTTACCCTCCCCCCCTTTCTTCTTGCCTCTCTCCAAATTAAAAAAAAAAGACTGAAGTTTTACTTTGGGAGAGATTTGTGCATGAACTGTACAAGAATATATAAAACTAACTAAGTTTTGCCTGCATAGTCATATCAAGTGTGCACTTACTGTATATCGTTTGTTTTTTTTTTCATTTACCTACCTGTATGGAAAATATTTAGTCTGCACTTGTATAAATGCATCTTTATGTATTTCATTTTCCATAACTCACATTAATTTTGACTGCAATTTGTCTTGGTGAAATATTTTAACATTATAAAACAGTAAATAATTTGTTATTTTTACCATTGCTTGCTGGATTTTCTTTTGATCATCTTGTGTTATATTTTTGCATGTACAATAGAATTTTATTTTATGTTTAAAGTGTCTATTAATTCTACCCTTAAAAGAAGACCTACTGCCCATTTAGTTTTGAATAGCCACACTAAAAGAAGGGGATGAATGGCACAAATATCCCCAAAGAAGAGAAAGTCTAAAATATGTTTCTATTTCTTTTCAGAATTATTTTACATAAGCTATTGTTAAAGTTTGTTTGCATCCTCTGAACCACAAATGATAGGAAACACTGTCTTTGAAAAATAGATCTGTAGCCAACCTAAAAGTTTTCTAGGGATGACTAACAGTTTATTAATTTTCTATGACTCATCTAAAAATATAAAAAGAAAAAATACAATCCATACTCTCAACTATTGTCATATAACAAGCTTTGTGCTTAGAAGAGTCACTCAACCAGTTTCAAAGAAGAGATATAACTCCCTTCCAATTTCGTTCATAAAAGACTTAAAGGTTCCCTCCCTGATATCACATCTCTTGTTACTAGACTGTACTCTGTCATAAGTTTTATTTTTTGTTTTTAATCTCAACAAGCAAATAAATCAAAGATAATCAGAATGAACTCATTTGGGGGAAAAAAAGAAGGTGCCTAGAGTAATTACATGTATATATAATTTCAACTGATTCTTCTTTAGTTACCAGTTGTATCCTTTATAATTTACAAGAAATTGATCCATTCAAATTCCTAAAGTATTTTGAGCCTGGATTATAGGATTCACTGATCATATTAAATCCATTCGGTCCAAAGACTGAATGAAACTTTTGGGGGACCCACTGCATGTTGTGAGTTCCTGAATTAGACTGAGTTCCAAGGCAAATTAGCCCATCACCACTTTCTTTTTTCCAACTCTAAAACCACTATATTAATTTAATGAGGTCAGTTTTCATAGTCTGAAATTTGTAATAGTTCATCTCATCACTCCTAACTGTGAGGTGTTTAAAAACAAAACCAATCTTCTTTCATAAGCATATTCTGCTTTTTCTGCATAATCAATTATTAAAGGACCATAAAGCTAAAGTTTTGTTGACAGAAACACCTCCATGGTGACGAACTCCAACACCAACTTCACAAGATTGCATCATTATCCATTGAGTTTGGCAAAAATCAGAGTCTGGCGATGCGTGGAAAAGTTTGTGTTTAGACACATTTATCTTGGGAACCAGCAGTGACCCAGCTAGAAGGAAAAGATACTACAAAATACTAAAAGTTTAAAGGAGTTTTAGTCATTTTAAATTTTAAGCTAAACCTTTAAGAGAAATTACACATAAAGTCTTAGTCCTTAAAAGGTAGGCATTGTTTATTAGAATCAACTAAAATCATTCCATACTCAGTATCTGACCTTCTTAGAATTTCAGAGTGCTTAACTGTCATGTTTCTAAATAATTATTATATCTGCTTCAACAGCAGCCACGAGAAGTTAAATGCCTTGTATCTGAGAGGGATGACTGGTCACTTAGAACTCAAATAAGCAGCAGAAAGAACTCAACACTGCCAAGGTTTTATACTGTGGTCTCCTAGGCCCTGAGCAATATCCATTATTCCATGGAATTAATGTCTACTACAATGTGAAGTTAAATATTTTCTTAGACTAAAGGACTGCAGGTTTTCATCACAATGACATTTCTCTGTTCCAAGTCCCACGGTTCCAAAGCACCAATCGTCTTTTTGTCATCCTAGATCAATTCTTCCATAGCCAGTCACCCCAAGTATTAACCACAAATCCAAAGAAAATAGCTTTTTCAAAGAGTCACTTTCTTTCAGAGAGATTCCTCTACCAGAAAGACATTAGACTTATTTTAGTTCACACTTTAAAAACAAGATAAAATTTCAGGAACACTAACAGATTAATAAACTTTACCTGCGTTTGTTTTTCAATTTCCCCTAAATTGAATATATAGCTAAGACCTCTAATGATTTATGAAAGAAAACCTCCCATTTTTAAAAACCTCTAATTAATTTTTCCCATAAAATCACCTTTGTACAGCTGGATCTTGAAGTATAAATCACTGTTCAGACTATTAAAAACAGTAATCACCTCCTACCTTTCAATATAGGATAATTTCTCATTTGAAAAAATTGGACTTTTGTTATGCAAAGGAAAAAATCATTTACAGTGTTATATGAAGATGTGTTATAAGCTCAAGGGGAGAAAATGCCCTCCCCCCCATCTTAAGACATTCAAAGCCTTATCCTCTATCATATTCCCCCTGCACCATCCTAGGCACATAGCCCTTTAAGGTAGAACTAAATTTTGTAGTGTTTTCCTCTCACATACTACCAATTAACAGCTATTCATAATTTTAAAATATGTTGTCTGATTCCTGAAAATGTTTGTGTGTGTGTGTGTGCGTGTGCACACTCTCGCATATACTTGTATAAAATGAATGGGGAGAGAAGACGATAAAAAGGAAACCGCTCTGATAAGTGTAATGTACCAGAGATTGTTAGATAATTCAAATCTCTACCCTAAATGGAGAAAAGCTTTGTAAAGTTCTGTCCCTCTTCTTATGTTGTAGGATTTTCTGTTCACATGAACAACAAAAAGATGCAGTGGGAGGGGCATAAAAGGAACTCCTCTCCCCATTCTGAGGTCGCTTCTTCCACCCAGATTTTAAAAATTTCTAAACTTCTAAGGGCTAAAAACATCTAGAAGGTCATGCAAAGATGATGATGGGTTCAGAAATATCTAGTCACGAAACAAACACAACCATATACTTTAGAAGTACATACTTATGGTTAGGTTTTAAAAAGCCATAAAAGAAAATTGTATCTTTCTTCACTTGAAAATATATTTCTTTGTATTGTTGCCATATGGAGGGTTTCCACCTTCCCTCGTCTTTTTATGTATTTGATAAACATTTATTAAATGTGTACTATTCCAGGCCCTTTGTTAAGCACATGGGATAGTGAGAGAGGCATAAGAAAATCTCTGCTCTCAAGTTGCTCCCAATCTTATGGGAGGGAAAACATACCAATAACCATGTACAAACAAGAGATAAAGGATAAACTGAAGGTGATCAACAACAGAGGGAAGGTGCCAGAATCAAGAGAGATCAGGAAAGGCTTCCTATGGAAGGTGGAATTTTAAAGAAGTCAGGGAATCAACGAGGCAGAGAGGGAGAGAATTCCAGGAATGGGGAACAGTTGGTGAAAATGCATGAAGTCAAGAGATGAAGTGTCTTATGTGAGGAATGGAAAGGAGTCCAGGGTCACTTGATCAAAGAGTGAGAGTTAGTAAGGTTTAAGGAGACTGCAAAGGGAGAGGAGGTTATAAAAAACATTGCACTACAAACTGTATATTATATTTGGTGCTCAAGGTGATAGGGAACCAATGGAGTTTACTGAAGAGGTGAGCTGATGTGGTCAGACCTAAGCTTTGGGAAGATGGTGGATGGACTATAGTGGGGAGAGACTTAAGGCAGGGAGATCAACCATAAGGCTATTATAATAGTCCACAAGTATGAGGTAATGAGGGGCAGCAGCAAGGTGGTAAGAGTGTCAGGGGAGGAAAGGAGGCATTTGGGAGAAATATTGGAAATGTAACATCAAAAGAACCTGGCAACAGATCGGCATCACAGAAAAGACCCAGAAATTAGGATGGCATGGCCAGAGGTAGTAGGTGGCATAGGAAACCTTTATGTAAAAAAGCAAAACCAGTCAGGGAGGGTAGGGCTGGGTAAGACTGACTATGTCTTTTCAAAGGAAAAAACAAAAGGATCTTAAAATATGTAAAGGAGATTAGAGTATTTATTTTTATATTAAAATGAAGAAATGGCATCTCTTTTTTCAAATTCCAGATTCAGTTTAGGCCCAAATTTTAATTTCCCACAATTCAAAGTCTCAGACCTTAAAAATTTTTTTGGAATGATTTACTAGATTTTATAGCATTCTTCCTTTAAAATTAAAAGGATTTTTTTTTCTTAACATATTTGTCCACTAATAATTTCATGACAATTCTCAAGATTACTCATTGTAGAAAACCTGCAGTATAGCAAATACAGGACTGGGCACCAATAATATAAAATCCTAATTCATGTTTCTTTATTTAAGTAAAAAAATAGTTGTCTTTTGACCTGGCTATAGGACTACTGAAACTTACATCCCCTCTATGATTTGAATTTATGAATTACTATACTTAAAATGAGTCTGGATATATACTTCAACACTGTTTTACCGCAGTCAGCTAGTCTTAACTTTGTGAATTCCAGTCCAACTTAGGTTACAAGTGAAAAGGAGTGGGGTAGTCTCAGTTTTAGCCTCATCACAAAACCACTGTGGGGACTGGCACAGCTGGTAATTCTTGCTGCTCTGACATCATGAACTAGAGCCAAAATGAGCCCAAGACAGTTAGGAAGGGATTTAAAGTGGTCAACAGTTGTATAATACTATGCCACATGCACCCCTCTAGGTCCTTAAGCACAGCCCTTTGATGGAATCCAAACAAGTTTGTTGTGGTGAAGCTTGAATTCCATCAAAGAGCCACACTTGAGGACCTTGAGGGCTACCTGTGGCCTCGAGGCTACAGGTTCCCCACCCCTGGTCTAGACCAAGAGTATTCCTAGAGTCAAATCAGTGAGTGAGGATTTATTAAGCCCTGACTATGTGCCAGCCACTAAGTTAGGTTCTCTAGATAAACAAAAAATAAAACAACACTTCCTCATAAGTAATTTACATTTTATTAAGGGACACATATACATAAGTCAGCAGCTAAACAAACACTTATTAAGTATCATGCCAAGCACTGGGTTTACAAAGAAATGTAAAAGACAGTCTCTGCACTCTAATGTAGGAGACAATATGCAAAAATAACGATGTACATACAAGCTACATACAGGATAAAGTAGAAATAATAGAGAAAAGGCAATAGAATCAACTGTACAAAATATAAACAAAATAAATATAAGGCAATTTTTTTCAGGTAGGGCAAGAGTAGCTGAAGGAATCTGGAAAGGTTCCAGAGAAAAGGTGGTCCTTGAGCTGAGTTTCAAAGGAAACAAAACCACTCCCACTACGCTTCCAACACTGTAGAGCCCCAAAACTGAGGACACAGACTCAGAGCCGAAAGAGACTTTAGAGAACGTCTGAACCAATCCCCTCATTTTACAGATGAACCTGGTTTCATGGATCAGACTTTTTGGATAAGCACTTCTTTGACTATTTCATTATGTAACAACCTAAAGAAAAGCTAAAATGAATTCATTCTGCTTCCAAACAAAGTCTGTAAGGATAGCTGTAGTGATTCACCCTACCTCCAAGGAAACAAGTCATTGTTTTGTTTTTTCTTTTAATAATAATCCTCAATTCTCAACCTCTAGGAAAGAGCAGGGCCAGGAAGCAGGAAGAGACATTAAGTATTCATTCATAATAGAAGTCAACAAAATGTTTGCTAATTGTAACAAGGATTGCAACACTGAATTTGAAGAAACTGAAGTTAAAAAAAACACTCTTCTCTAAACAAGAAAAAAAGGTGGATTTTAGGCAACTGAAATCATTTAGCTATTTTTCTCATTTACAAAAAGAGCAAGCAAAGTGCTTTGTATGTAATAAGGGTTTAATAAGTGATCTCTCATTAATTCATTCACTTTTCATTTAAAAAAAATTCTCTTTGGCTTTGAAAAATGGCAGTGACAAAGGGAAGATCAGGACAATGTTGTTGTTGAGTCATTTCAATCTTGTCTGATTCTCCGTGACACCATTTGGAGTTTTCTTGGCAGAGACACTAGAGTAGTTTGCCATTTTCTCCCCCAGCTTGTTTTACAAATGAGAAAACTGTGGCAAACAGGGTTAAGTGACTTGCCCAGGGTGACACTGCTATTAGATGTGTGAGGCCACATTTGAACTCAAGTCTTCCTTGATTATAGGTCCTGCACTCTATCCACTGCCACCTAGCTGCCCTCAGGAAAAAATGTGAATTATTAAACTTTAAGAGATATAGATCTATCTATAAAATAATCAGTAAAAGTATAGGCTATGAAACCATTTGGGCCTAAACACAGTATAGCATTAAAAGTGATTACTGAAATAACCAAGGTACAACGAAAGTATGGATAGTTTTAAAGAGGAAGAAATCTGCCTTATCTGTCCTTTAAAAAGCCATAGACGCTGCTAACAGGAAAAACACCTTTGCAACATGGTGGCTAACAGAAATGTAAGTTTACTTCATAGAGATTTAAAAATTTTAGAAACAAGAGAGTCCTCATACAGGCATAAGCACTGGTGTTTAATAATTGTTTTCCAACATTAGAAACTCAAAACTTGAAGATGCTATTCAGTCCTGAGTATTATGATTTACATCTTCACAATGAGAAACTAAGCTATAACAACTGTCTGTGGCTATTAACTTAATTGGTTAGAAAATGGTGCCAAGGATGCTAAAAAAAAAAAAAAAGTTCTGACTACTGCTAGAGGGCAGTTAGCTTTGCTGGGCTCCAAAAACTGCCCAACCTAATCTGGGGTGAGTCACTTCACAAGTAAGAACAGAAAGATGAGCAAATTCATCACCATTTTGGGGGTGGGGAGTTTTACAATAACTGGAGACCTGTGCCCTATTAATGCGGTGGCTGGGACATTGTCATTGAAGGGCAGAAAATTCGGCCAAGGCAAAATGGTGGCTAGTTCAGACTCCTTCTATGTAGCGAACTCAGCAAATGCTATGCTGCTAGTCTATGGAACAGAGCTTCCAGGATAAAAACACCTTATAACTGGTAAAGTCCCACTAAGGAAAAAGAGGGAATATTCAGGTTCTTAGAAGGGTGAAATCAGGAGCAGTTTGGGGGTTTTGCTAAATGGATTGCCTCTATTAACCACCCCTACCCTCATTTCATATGACACAAGTGACCTTGTTAAGCAACCAGGAACACACATTTCTGGGGAGTCTGGTATGTCATATCAATCAAAATAATGCCCCAACGCATCTGAAAATGAGGATGATTGAAAAGGCAGATTTCTATTTGAATTCTGAGGGGGTGGCAGAAGTCAGTCTACAAAAAACATGAACAATGTGCTCTTATCTATCTGGTAGGTTTAGATATAGTCCTGAATCTATTAGGTTAAATAATAGAGGCACAGTTCTAAATCAGAGATCTTTGACCTGAGGTCCTTGAACTTTTTAAAACATATTTCTGTATTTCACTATAATTGGTTTCCTTTATAATCATGTATTTTATATTATGCAAAAAAACATTATTCAGAAACCGGACTGCCAAAGACAATTTTGCCATGAGACAAAAAGGGTTAAGAATTCCCAATCTAAATCAATTAAACTATTTACATTTTAAAACACAAATTTCAACTATAACTATGCCCCCACAGTATAGTACTACCTCTGTCTCAACTTTTTCTGTCTAGTCACTCCTGTGTTGGCATAAACTTTTTTTTTTTAGATTTAAGTCAATGTTACTTTTGTCCCATTTCTGTTTTCACTTTCTTTTATTTTATATAGTTTTTTATTTCTTTATATTCCTCATGCTTGTCATTAATTTCAATATAATATTTCAGAAAGGTATATATTAAAATACCTATGTAATCCAACAGTCATATAAAAAGGGATTCCTCTTTAAAAATTTTTAGACAGAAGGGGAGAGATGTTCCATTGAATTATCACACAAATCCTTCTTCCTATGCTTCAGGGTTTTTTTTTTTTTCCTGCATAAAAATCACTTTGCAAGAAAATTTTTGCAAGTCAGAGGAAAATATAAGCAGAGGGAAAACATGAGAAGCTTGAGTGGAGGCAGGCACCACCAGGTGTTATGTGCACAGCCCTACTCTGCCAGATGGAATTAGACCTTGACTATTCTACCCTCTTCTGGTCAGTAAGAAACAGAATCCCCTGACAGAGCCTCCTTTAACTCAAATCCAAGGACCACTAGGAGTCTTTGCAGTAAAAAAAAAGTTTCCTTAAATGCTTACTATTTGATGGAGATGCAGATGATGCCTGGAAGCTCTCATTCTTACTCAAGTTCCTCTCACCCCTGCCTCAACCCAAGAAAAAAATCCACCCACTTCAGCCCAGCTTCTTCAAATTAATTCCCTGTGTCACCTCATGTCCCTAGGTCTGTTTTTCCCATCTATAAAATGAAAATGTTGGACTAAATGACTTCTAAGGTCCCTTCCGGTTTGAAATTTTCACGATTTTTGATCCTGTGATTCTGTATTTCTTGGGAACAGTTCAGGATACAATTATAAAGCATATGGCAAAAGTCAGCTCCTAAACTAAAGGAAAAGGAAGAAATAAGGACTTTGCCTCTCACCCTTGCTTACTGAAGTGAATCTGTGATAGAAATGGTTAAAAAAACACATACTCTTAAAAATATATTTAAAGCTGCTTTAATTTAAATAAGCCCTAAGTTCCCTTCCTTCTCTTGGACCCTTTCCATTTTTTCAAATTTAGTCAAGAATGGAAAAACCCAGAGCTCATTGCTGCATAGTACCAGGCATCCTACTGACATCAAAATTATACAGTTAGGAATGCTCAGAGAGCTCAGCAAACGAAATGAATAAACAACCTAAGTGCTTTATAATTTGATAATATGATAGCAAAGAATCCACATGGTGTTACTTAAGGAATATCTCAGCAGTTACTCTATCAGGTCATTAAATGAATGGATGTTATAAAATGTTATGCTGATGTGTACTGTGGCATTAAAGGCTCCCTTCCTGGGTATAATAACCCTTTTTCAAAAACTCATTTTTAAAATCATAAACTGATGAAGATTTTGTGACCCCCTTAAGGCAATACTTTGGAAGACTGAAATGGATTTCTTAACGTAAATGAGTGTTTCTTTCAATAACCCACATGTTCCTGTTGCATTATTCTTCTCAGACTAAGAGGCTTAGTTTTGTTTTGTTTCTTGCTTTAAGAAAACCCTACCAATTCATATGTGTATGTGAATTTTTATTTATATACATATATATTTATGTTCAGGGAACTAATGATACAGTGAAATGGCCTCATAATTGCATTGTCCTAACAACCCATCTCCTTCTCTTTGCTCTCTATTTCTTCCCTTTCTTTAGAAGTTTCCATAACTCTTCACAATCTTGCCCTTCTTAAGTCCTGAGTTTCCAGTCACTTGACAAAGACTTATTAAGTGGCTATTATATGTTATGTGTCGGGCAATGGGCTATTTGCTGGGGATTCAAGGAGAGGCAAAAGTTTTTGCTTTGGGGAGCTCACAATGAAAATAGGAAGACAACATGTGAATAATTATGTACAATTGAGTTATACATAGAATAAATAGGAAGTAATCAACCAAAGCAAGGCACTAGAATTCATGGAGATCCAGAAAGGCATTCCAGTAGAAAGTAGAGTTTTAGCTAGGATAACCCAACAGTTGATACAACTGCTAGACAGCTATTGGACCAAAACTCTCTTACAGTTATAAAATTTTGTGGATCTCTAGTAAAATATTAATTCATTTATAATATACACCCTTTACTGAAGATAGTAGAGAAACTAGCTTGGTATACTGGTTTCTCTTCTCATTCTACCACCTGAAAAGTTTGATGAGCTGTCCAGATAAGAAATCGAAAGCAGAGATTCCCTCACTATTTTTGTATCATGAACCACTTCAGCAGTCCGGTGAAAAATATAGGCCATTTATCAAAATGTTTTTAAATATATAATACAATATACCCAAGATTACAAAGGAAAGCAATTATATTGACATACAACTATTAAAATATATTTTTAAAATAGTTCCTGGGTACTAGGTAAAGAACCTTAACCTGGTTGATCTTCCTGCCTCACCTCTCTCCCCACTCCCATCCATCCTCCACCCAGCAGCCGAAGGGACTTTTCCAATCTTGTTTGTCTGACCATATAGCCCAATATATAGTTCAATAAGCTCCATCAGCTCCCTATTATCCTCAGGATCAAATATTAAATACTCTGTTAGCATTTAAAGTTCTATACAACTTGGTCCCTGACTACTTTCTTTTTTTTTTTTAAGCAATTGGGGTTAAGTAACTTGCTCAAGGTTATTTCTGGGTGTGGTGCTAAGTATCTGAGCCCGGATTCAATCCCCAGGTCATCCCGACACTGGGGCCAGTGCTCTTACTTGCTGAGCCACCTGGCTGCCCCCTGACTACTTTCTAATATGCTTCTTCCATGAACTCTGATTGAGCTAGGCTGACCTATTTGTAGTCTCATCTCCCAGCTTCCTGCTTTTGTATTTCCTGTCCTCATGCCTAGAATGCTCTGTCCCCTAACCTCACTACCTTTTTAGATTCCTTGATTTCCTTCCAGATTCAGCTCAAGACCCAACCTTCTTTAGGAGGCCCTTCCTGGTCTTCCTTCTCCCCCAACACCTGCTAAAGATTTCCCTTTTCAAATTATTTCTATCTATTGTGTCTATCTCTCATATATAACTAGTATCTTAAATATACTTATAGACAGGCTGTCTTCTCCATTAGAATGTATGGTCCTTGAGAATTGTCCTCCTTTTTGTGTGTCTCCAGCACTTAGCACAAATACTAAGTGTATAATAAATAACTGAAGATATTCAACTTCAGGTGCTAAATAAAAGCTATATGTTATTTTTTTTAATTCCACTGATTACAGTTAAAAGAATGGAGATAAATTATCCCACAAGAAAACATTTATTTCAAAGGTCAATAACACTAGTCATAAGCTACATATTTCCCAGTATTATAGATCAAGACATATTGAAAAGGTATGTCAAACATTGTCACTTTTCTTAAGGCAACTCCCATTAATATTACTATGCTCCAACATTTGTGGGTTACAAATTTTTTCCTCCTAACAAAGTGTCTTTGCTTTCAAAAGGGGCCCTTAATGTTTCAATTCAAATTTTAACCAATCCAATAATCCAACTCAGTAAATTAGCTCAACTGGGAAAAATGTTAACAATAGAAACTGAAGTTAGCTTGTAAATAATTTCATATCACAATGAAGTTCACAATACAATATAATATCCATGCAGAGGCCTGGCATTTCCCATAAGGATGTGGATATGGCATGATGCCTACCAGAGCATGCTCAGGAAAATGTTTATTAACACAATAGTCTAGTCTTACTTAAAGTCATTTGAATTAAGACCTATTCCAGAAGCTATATTATAGGAAATGCTATGTGTTTCAAGGAAATCTCTCTATTCAATGATATTTAGATTTCTCTAGAGAGCAAAGAATACTGGGTAAACTACAAGCTAAATAATAATTTTGCTTAAGTCAAACCCAGACAGACATTCTCTGATATCAAGAGACTCTAAATATAGCGGGAAAACTGGGTTTTAGGAACTACCCCATTCTTACCTCATACCCCTCCTAAGGTACTATGGAATCTCTCAAGAGAGTAAATTTACATAATGGCTACACTACCTAGTCATAATGGTAAAGGTACTCCGCTACCATGGGAAAGTTTCAGCATCTGCTGCAATGCATAGCAAGAGCCTTACATTGTAGTTGTAGATGGCCTCTCTTGAGCCAACCTTACAATATTCTCGTCACTAACCATATAAAAAAGAAAATTTTAACTCCAGGAGTCTCCCTTTAGGTCAGCTGCACTGGTACCAGCTAGGTCTTCAGAGTTCTATTAATTAAAAAAACAGTCAGGCTTTGCAGATATTCATGAGAAGGGACTCATATAAATATGGCCCTCTTGTTTTCTGGGGTAAGTTAACATGAAAAAGGAGAAGAAACTAGCAACACATAAAAAGGGACATTTAACCCTGGAAACCAAAGCAAACTTCAGTTAAACTTCACCAGTTTGAAAGATGTTTTAGTCCCCTTGCATGGTGTGCTACTTTTCACCTTAACTCCAGTTACAAATCCCAAGCAGGGGAAAGGTTCCTAAATAAGACCATCCCCATGCCTTTCCTAACTCAAAAATCTGGAGTTAAGAGAACTGGCAAGTAAGTTTAGGAACTCAGAGCTCCTTAACTGCAGTCTGAAAATATTCCAGTTGATGTGAGTGATGTAAGATTACTTAAGTTTAACTGTGAGGTTCTTCTTATGAAGGACTCTGGGAGTCTGAGAACTCTGCCTTTATCAGCAGTGAGAACCACAAGCACAGAAGGCAGTTGCTAATTCATTTTTCTCACAAAAGAGCAAACAAAACAGCTGAGTTACATATCATATTAATAACTGACATTTACGTAGTGATTTGTAGCCAGAAAGCATTTTACATATATTATCTCACTTCATCTTCCCAACAATTGTAAGAAGCAGATATTGAATATAATAAAAGCCTAGTACACACAAGGCCTTGTGGGAATACAAAAACGAAAAACAATTAGGCATTTGCCTTCAAGTAATTTAAAAGCAAAAGTATCAGGGTGGTTAGGTGGCCCAGTGAATAGAGCACTGGCCCTGAAGTCATACAATGAATGAAAAAGTCCTACTCAAAAGGATCATACATTCTCACTGGGAGGACAAGAGTACACATAGAAGTGTATAATGAAAAAACAAAAGAGGATACGAAATAGTTAAATATAAGATAGTCTGAGAGGAAAATGCATCATTATGCTCATTTTATGAAAGAGGTAAATGAACGTACATGATAATAAAAATGAGGCAGACCTTGGCTTGGAATTCAGGCCTCCTGAGTTACTCTCAATTAACCTGACGTATTTTCATAAAAGGCATGTCCTGAGCAGTATCAATATTACCCTTTGTAAACCTGCTTCCTATCCCATGAAGAGCAATGAGATTACTCCAAAAACTAGGGAAACTGTAGGGATTAAAAAACAAGGAGCTGGCCTCTCCTGGAAAAATGTGCACACACCATCATTAAGAGCAAGATTTACTCTTTAAGATAGAAATATATGAGTTAGTACAGGGCAAGCAAACCCTCTTTACCAAAGGCTATCTATCTAGCAGCCAGAATGGAGATAACAAATGCACAGCATTATTGTATGTGACTATATGTGAATGTATCAGCTTTCTTCCCCTTTGTATTTGTATACCCCCAATATCATGACAGCTCAGAGACAATCACTGTGCAAATGCAGCTCTGTCAATTTAAAAGACAATGGGCCTACAGGTAGGTTAAATAGGTACAACCTAAAAAGTCTCTAGTCTAGTAAACTATGAACATATGCAGCTATAAAAACATAACTAAATAGAAACCTAGGGAAGTCACTTTACTTCGTTGTTGTTGGGGCAGTTAGGTGGTGCAGCAGAGTGCCAGGTCTGGGGTCAAGAAGGGTCCTCCTCCTAATTTCAAAGCTGACCTGAGACACTTACTAGCTGTGTGACTCAGGGCAAGGCACCTAATCCTGTTTGCCTCAGTTCCTCATCTGTAAAATTAGCTGGAGTAAGTTGTGCCCAACTTACTTCTGACCTCTCCCTGCAACTGCAGTGTCTCTAGCAAAAAGTGGCATACTGAAGGAGAATGTGGAAATGACCTACTTTTTCACCTAAAGACTTTTTTCTTATTTATATTAGAAGATTAAAGTGTCCCTAGGGGCAAGACTGGAGTTGCTAAAGATTGAATGAAGAAAGTGAGTACTTGAGAAGCCTTGAGAGACCATCTAGTCCAATGTTCTTTTTCAGATGAGGGAGAAACATTTAAAAAACAGAAGCTGTTGAAAATATGATTTCAAATAAATTTTGGAAAAGGGAGAAGTAAAGCCATTAGGCCAGGCAGAAAGTAAAATGGGAATCTAAACTGCAAAAAAACATTATTATGTGGACTAGAGGAATAGCAAAAACCAAGGCTAGGGCATCCTGACTTTCCAGCCTAATGATGATTACATTAAGTTAAAAGCCAATGTCCTGTTTGTTTGGTTTTTTAGAAAAATACATATTTTTTACTTGCCTTGATTCCCCTCTCCCACAGAAACTAGGGAGAGGAAACAAGGAATAAGGAAGGTGAAACAAAGATGGGGATAAAGAAGAACAGGCAATTCAAGATTATTGGGGAAAAGGGATTCCAGATGGAAAAAGAGAGGGGGGACTGACGGGGTGGGCAACCTTGAATAAATGTATATCAAGCAACTGGAAAGAAAACCAAAGGGGAGATGAGAATAAGAAAAAAAAAAACCTGTAAAAGAAAAACACAAGCAGGAAAGGACATAAATAAAAAGCAAGTAAGGGTTCCAAGTTGACTATGGTTAGTATATTTAAATAAATGCTTTTATATACAATTATAATTCTCTGGTATGGAAAAGAAAGATTAGGAAGGAAATGAATGGATAGAACAGGGAGTGGCCTAATTAGAGTCAGAGTTTACTCTTCTATTGTGCTCTGTCCATGGCTTAATCATAGTAGAAATAAAAATGAGGAGTAACTGGGGTTAGGAGGGAGGCAGATTAGTACATTTCCCTTTCTAGTCAAGGACCTAGAAACCACAAAGGCATATTACATCATAATCTAAAAAGACCAAATGACTATAATCTTCACCTCAAAATTCCACCGTCCTTGAGTACAAATCATAACACTCAGGAACAGCGGGAATCTATTTAAAACTAAATGTTCTTTTCAGAAGGTTAATGGATATGATCTAATTACCTCATGGGTCTTCCAACTAGTTAACATTTGATAAATTATTTTAAATAGGAAAGATTCCTTCCAAAGGATTCTTTTCCTTGCAAAAGGGTCAAATTCTTGGTGACAAAGGCTTATTTTAAAAAGGAATGAGAAGTTGAACAAAAAGAGAGAAATATACACAAAAAACAGTAGTCTAATTCTTCTGGTCATCTGACATATATTATCTTTTGATTTTTTTTTCTTCCCTCACACCAACAACCTAACAGCAATGATTTTCCAGTTAGCAGTATATAAGACAAAAAAGACAAGTAAAAAAAAATTTTTTGAGGATTTTTTTCCTCTCCATTTCAGGATTTTTTCTTTATATTACCAATCCAGTAATTCAATTAGAAATATTAAATACCTATTATGTATATGGCACAGTGCCAAGTGCTACAGTATATAAAAAGTTGGGATAAGGAACAATTCTTGCATATGAATAACATAATCTGGTTAGAGCATGAAATAAAAACTGAAAACTAGAACACAATCTACATAATGTTACATGAGAGCCAAGGCAGGAATCAAAGGTTCTCCAAAGGTAGTCAGAGAAGGTTAATGAAAGGAACTGAATTTCAACAGGCAGAAGAGAAGAGGGGAAGAAGGTATCCCAAACACAGAAAGCACTGTAAGCCAAAGCATACATAAGGTTAGCAAGTAGTATGTTTTGGGGCTTAAAGAAAGAGGAAAAATCTGGTAAAAGCCAGTCAGATAGCGAATTATTGTTTCCCATTGTGCATTTTAAACAAAAATATTGAAAAGGAGGTCAAATAAACAATACATTGACCCAGATATCCCATAACAGACAATGAATGAAGTCAGGGAGGCTAGACCACCTCTTATAAACTGTGGTTAAGGTCAGAGAGCCCTGGATTTGGATGGAGTCAAACCAGAGGGAATAGGTTTGAATCCTAGTTCTTCCTGCTACTACCTGAGTGACCTTGGACAAGTTGCCTAACTTCTCCAGCCTCAGTTTATTCCTCCATTAAATGAGGGGGCTGGACTAGATGGTCTATAATTTTTTCTTAACAGTTATAAATTTTTTGATCCTATTAAAAACCAAGATGACTGGGTCTTTCAGAACCTCATTTTGCTTCAAAACCCTATGGCTGATGTTATGTCCTATGGCAGTCCTTTAACACCAATGCAAAGTAGCAGAGATTTTCAAAGAGTATCATTTTCTCTATAAAAGTTTACCATGCAGCTTCAAAAAAGTTCAAAGCACTTTGAAGATTTAATTTCACTCAGAGTAAGCAATTATTCTGACTCCAGCCCTCTAGCTTCTAGGCTTCATCAATTACCACCTATATGGGCAAATCACTTACCCTCTCTGGGATTCTCTCAGTTTCTTCATTAAGACTTACAAAAATGGGGCGGCCAAGTAGCACACCAGGTAGCACAGCGAGTAGGAGCGCCAGCTCCAGTGTCGGGATGACCTGGGGATCGAATCCGGACTCAGACACTTAGCACCCACCCAGAAACACCAGCCATGTAACCTTGAGCAAGTTACTTAACCCCAATTGCTTAGGGGCGGCCAGGTGGCTCAGCAAGTAAGAGCACTGGTTCCAGTGTCAGGATGACCTGGATCAAATCCGGGCTCAGATACTCAGCACCACACCCAGAAATAACTGGCTGTGTAACCTTGAGCAAGTTACTTAACCCCGACTGCTTTAAAAAAAAAAGTCAAAAAAATATGAACTCTAGTCACACAAAGGACTAGATGTAAAAATTGGGCAACAGACATATAAGAATCTTAATAAAGATTTATATTACATTTATTTAACTCTTTTAGACTACTAATACTAACTGGCAATATTTTTATGTTCATTCTTTGTTACCCTAGGACCTATGTACTGAATTGCTTTTGTACTATTTATTGATATATATCTCAACTGAAATGGGTGCCACATTTTCGAAAGAGTTGACAAACTGACATATTAGAACAGGTCCAAATGAAGACAACCAAAATTGCTGAGATCATGCCATACTGGAGTGGGCTGAAGAAAATGGGGATACTTAAACTAGAAAATATAAGACCAATATATACAATTATCTTCAAGTATTTGAAGAGGCATTAGACTTGACCTGCTTGACACTATAGGATCAGTGAATAGAAATCACAGAAACATAAAGGCTTAATTAAAATTGCATTTTAATATAATACAATACATTTATAAAGCCTTTTGAGGCTTGCAAAGCACTTTACAAATACTATCTCATCCTCACAACACCTTTAAAGGTAGGGGATTACTGTCTCCATTTTATAGATGAGGTAACTGAGGCTGAGAGGTTAAATAACTTACCCAGTCACACAGCTAATACATGTACGCATAGGATCTGGACCTGGATCTCCTGAGGCCAGTCCAACACTCAATTGCTGCGCCATCTAGATGCCTCAAATGACTTTCTTAAACAAAAATCGGAGTTGTTCACAAGTGGGATGGGATTCTTCAGGAAGTCGCAGGCCCTCATCATGCCAAATGGATGCTAGATGAACAATTATTGGGATTACCATAGAGAGGACTCCTGAACATGTTGGACTAGGTGACCTCTGAAGTCTCTTACAGACTTAAGATGTGATTATGAACTGTCATCCTATCACATTTCCAATTAATGCAAATTCCCTGGCATTCCCTAAAGAAAATAATTTTTTCTACTCCTTGAAATCTGTATCCTTCAGCTACTTGTAAATGGATGCAATCTCCAAATGTGGTATTAAGGTGCACTCAATACACCTATTTAATTTTATTGAATTCTCCTCCTATGAGGTTTCCCAAACTCTTTAATTTTTCCAAGTTAGGTGCATACTGATAGAATCAAGTACTTTTGTCAAGTCATTCTGTGATCTTGGTAGAAAAGGAAAAAATTGTTTTTATTACAAAGATTTGCTATTTCATAGTTATTACATCACCTTTTTATTACAAAGATGTTATCACACAGATTGGTACTGGTATATACAGTTCAAATTTGTACAAAACTTTATTATAGCTATTTTGACATGGAATTCTTCCAAGAAATTTACAATATTTTTAGGTCTATATTTAGTTTGATTTTTTTTAACTATATATAACATATATATTTTTATGTATATATAAATAACAATAATCCCAACTCAAGATGTGAGCCAGGAGACATGAAATCAAGTCTTGACTTGACCAGCTAAAGCTACGTGACCCTAGGCAAGTTTCTGAAGATCCCAAATTCTAGAAAATCTCTCTGGTCCCTTCCAGTGCTATGCTTCAGTAAGCTAAATAGGGATTTGCTTTTCCAATTCCAAAGCAAAGAGTCAGTCTTTGCTGCCATCTAGAGGTAGAAACTTTGTAGTGAAATTTAGAGCACCCTTTCCCATTAAATGGCTGCTACAAAGGAGAATATAAATCAACTAAAAGTCTGTCATGTTATATACCAAAGTATGGTCAATTTAAAAAAATAAATAAATGAAATAGTCCTTGCCACAGGAGAGTTTACAAGTACTTAAGGGAAAACTTTAAAAAGCAAATTAAGAAATGCTGTTAAAATAATGTATATAAAACGGCACCATATACATATTGTTTTTTTTATTATTATTATGCTTTGTGGCCCTTTTAAATAAGCTTCCTTAAGAGATGTTTTATAGCAGCAATTCTTATGCTTTTTGGTCTCAGAAACTCTTTACCCATCAATAATCATTGAGGACCCCAAAGAGCTTTTGTTCCTGTGGGTTCTAGCTATTAATATTTATTGCATCAGAAATTAAGACTAATAATTTTCAAATGTTTTTTCATTTAAAAATAAAAATGATAAATCCATTACATGTTAACATACATAACTTTGTGTAAAACAAATAAAAAAGTGAGAAAATTGGCATTGTTTTACATATTTTTGTAAATTTTTAATGTCTGGCTTAATAGTTAAGACAGGTAGATTCTTTTATCTGTTTCCTACATTCAATTTGTTTTAATGTTGTTTTGGTTGAAAGTGATGAAGAAAAGCTGACATCACACAGATATGTAGTTGAAAAAGGTGGGAGTATTTTAGTAGACAAATAGCTTAGTGTTCTTATGAAAACAGTTTTGACCTTGAGCATTGCTTGAACAGTCTCTGGGACCCTTCTGTGGACCACACTTTGAGAATTGCTGTCTTATAGGATCATGAGGTTCAGACCTGAACAGGGTCCTCAGGGGTCAAATATTTAGTGATCACAACACATGACATTAATTGTTAAACACTAATATTACTTTTTTTTTTACATCCAAGAATACTGTTCTAACAGAGAACTTTAACAATATGAAATATTAGGGGGGAAAAAGCAGTTATTTCCACAACACAATCCTGTATGCTAGGAGGATATGCCACACAGCTAGAGATCTAAAATGTTTTGACAACTTTGAGAAGGTGATATTTCTAAGAATGCTGGGAGTTCTATCCCATATATTTTTATTATGAACTTGGCCAATAAACTAGTTACAATCCAAAAAAAACAACCCTCTACACCAATCCTAGGTGCCAGTTCAACATGACACTCTAGAATTTTCATTGTTTCCAAAAATAATTATTACCAAAAATAAATTAACTTAAAAGGTACAAGTTTCTATATTAGATCTCATGTATTTAGACCCTAAAAGGGCATCTGAGATGCCATATCCACATTGGTCCTCGATACTCATAGGGTCCAGAAGTACCTATCAGTCAGGAGGAAAGAAGGAAACATTAATTAAGTGCCTACTGTGTGCAAAGGTTCATGCTAAGTGCTTTACAATTATTATTTCATTTGATTATCACAACCCTGAGAGGGAAGTGCTATTATTATACCCATTTTATAATTGAGGAAACAGAGCCAGAGAGATGTTAAGTGACTTGCCCAGGGTCAAACAGCTGGAGTCTATGGCCATATTTAAACTCAGGTTTTCCTGACTCCCAGCACAACTTCTATCCATTTGCTGCCTCTAGGCTGCAAATGCTGCTACTCAGCTAATTCTCAGCCTTCTCTAGTTACTGTTATTTGAGTTGCTGTTACACTAGGCTCTCCAGAAGCCCATTAGATCTCAGCCTGAAAGCTCCCAGTGACAGTCAACTGGGCAGAGTGGACAACTGGAAATGCAGGTCTGGAGGTCAAGAGGGAGGGTCAGAAATGGGGATCTGGAGTTAGATGTTATCCACAGTTTATAGATAACAGCATGGAAATGACCAAGTATGTTGTGGGTGACTGTAAAGAGGAAAAAGGAGAAGATAAATGCTTGAGGAATACCCATCTTAAGAAGTCAGGAGAAAAGAGATAGAAGGATTAGCAGAAGAGAAGTGTGGAACCTGATGTCATTTAAACTAAGGGAAGAAAATACATTAAGGAGAACGTCAGATGTCACTGAGAACTCTAGGAAGATGAGGGCTGAAAAAAACTTACTATTGAAAGGTGATGGACTCAGATTGCAAACTGAAGCAGATTTTATTTTTCTTACCTTTTTCTGGACATGGCAAATAAAGGAATTTGTTTTGTATGAATATGCATATTTGTAATGGGTTTTGTTTTTCTAGCCTTCTCAGTGGATAAGAGAGAATAAGGATGGAAAGGGAAGGGAGATAACTCAGAACTGAAAAATTGTTTTTAAAAAGAAAGCAGTTGCAGTCAGTCAATAAACATTTATTAAGCACTTACTGTGTTCCAGACACTTACGCTTGCGGAGCTTTAGGGACACACAGGATGACACAGGAAAGGAAGCAGAAAGGGGGATTAGGGAAGAGAGGCTCATTCACATAAAGGAAAAATCCAAAGGAGCACAGCTGGGTGGGAAATGAAGAGATGGCTGGCCTGGGTGCCACCTTAAATGGAAGTTTTGGGAGAAGATCTCAGTCCCAAGGGAAGAGTGTATTGAGGTATAAGTACCAAGGATGACTGGATCTGGTAGGATGATGAGGTTACTGGAGGTATGATGGAGAGATCCAAAGGAGGATGGACCCAGGTGGGAAATGAAATATTCCAGGAAAGAAATGTGAAGCCAGGTTGCAAGATGAGAGGAATGAATGGGGGTAATGAGATGAAGGCACTGGTTGTTAGCTACTTTCTCAGGTAGTCTGATGGTGAGAGGGAAAAGGAGTTAGGATGGCAGGGGAGAATTTGTGTGCATTTTGAGCATAGATTAGAGGCCCAAGATCTCCAAAGGAGGAGGTATTATTATAATGAGAGGGCACAAAAGTGGGTTTGAGACAGGAGGATTAGCAGTGATCAAGAGGGAAGAGATAAGGAACCAAGAGGAGTAAAATCAAAGGAAAGCCAAACAGAGAGCGGGACTAGCTGAGGTTAGCTTAGTCTGGAACTCCATCCTTGAAACTTCCTATTCCTTCTATCACATAGGCTAGATACACCTAAAGAAAATATGTTGAGATTTGCTTTATAAATTATTGTTCTAGATCTTGACAGCCAAGGGTTATTGTTTATGTGTTTATTGAAAGAAAGCCAATAATTAGTATTTATGTAGAATTTTAAGTTTTGCCAAGTGCTTTACAAATATTTCACTTTATCCTCACAACCGCTCTGGGAGGTAGGTGTTATTTTTCCAAATTTACAGATGAGCAAACAGTCAGACAGAGATTAAGTTACTTATCCAAGATCACACAGCTAGAAATTTTCTGAGGCTAGATTTGAACTCACCTCTTATGGAATCCAGGTCCACTGCTCTATCCAATATACCACTTAAGTGCCTATTTCTAAAAAGTGAACTGAACCAACTTAGCCCTCCCCTTTCTCAAACTCCAGCCAAAGTTTCTACTCTTCAAACTGTTTCCAATTGCCCATGTCTCATGTGATAGGTCCCTGAAAGAAGGGAGGAAGCCACCCTCTGGCTAACAAATGGACTGTTTGAACACTTATAGAATCACTTTTTGTGTCTACCATTTAAATCATTAATTGCTTTTTCTTCTGTTTACTTCAAGATCAAGGAGGTGTTCCAGCATACAATTCCAACACGAACTCCTAAACTAAAGTCTATGGTAATCACTAAACTTCCTGCTAAGCCTCTCCCAGGGCACATCAAAAAACCAGTTCATCACTCCGATTTTGGAAAGCTGCACATCACAAGGACCATCAAATCAAACACTTATCTTCATGTAGGAGGCAGAAGGTAAACCATACTGCGGTGGCCATCGTGACAAGTCTTATTCATCAGAAGAAAGACCTGGAAATTTCCAGTAACCACTCCAGAAGGACAAGTGGGCCAAGGCCACCATCTTGGTGCACGGTGGAGTAGGAAACTAAGAAACTGTTCTACTTTGTGGAAGAGGGAGAAATTCAGTCTGAAACTACAGTGTATCAGCACTGCACCACATGGTATCTAGTACCAGGAATGTTTAAGTTATTTTAAAAAAAGTACTTAAACATTTACAGATATGTGGGGCAAAATAAGGCAGAAGATCCATCCAACTCCTTGGCCTCTTCATTTCCAATCCAGCCCAGGGAAAATCCTTAGGTTGTACTCTCCTAGTCCAGAACAGAAAAGAGTATAATCAGATTTTCAGAATAAAATACAAGATCTGATAGCCCACAAGAACCCTATCACTTCAGTCCTTGCTAAAGCTAACTTCTCCATTTGCTGGATGGTTTTACAGTTCCTCCAAGTTACATGCCTTAAATCTGACTACAAATATATCTAGCAATACTCTCTCTTTTCATAGACCTTTACTGAGCAGTAACTTTGCTAAGTAACAACATTAAAGAGTTCCCAAGAAGTTTCTGTAGTAATCCCATAAGAAAGGGAAAGGTTATTTATTTTCCTCTAAATATCAATCAGTGTACCAACAAGCATTTGTTACGTACTTACTGTGTGCCAGGCATTTTGCTGAGAAGTAGGAAAAGAAAGAAAAAACAAAATGCCAATCCCTCGTCCTTAAGGAGCTTACATTTGAATGTGGAAGACCACACAAACATTTAAGGACCCCAATGGAAGAAAGTAGGGGTGTTTAGAAAGAAAAGATCTGAGGGGAACTGAAAATTAACCATCTACAAATATTTTGAAAATCTGTTAAACAGGGATTAGACTTATTCTTGGCCACAGAGAAAACCTAAGAAAAAGGGTGGAAATCAGAGAGAGAGGCAGATTTCAGCTCACTTTAAGGTAAATTTTCCTATCAGAACTATCTAAAAATGTAATGGGTTCAATTTGTGGTGAATAATGAAGTTTCTCAAGTGCTCAAATGATCTGAACTCACATTCATATATTTCCATTGAGCTGGAACCAATGACCATATTTTATATAATCATAACTTCAAACAGCACAGTTATTCAAATACATGTGACCACTTCAAGGGAGTCACTGTTTTAATTAATTCAGATCAAGGTATACAGCACAAGGTAAAGGGTTCCTCCTCACTTGAGATCTTCAGGTGATAAGCAGATGATGGCTTATTGTGGATGTTGTGGAGAGGTCTGTGGTAAGGTACAAGTTGGACTGGGCAGTCTCCCTTCCAACTCTGTGAGAGCATTATGTACAGGAGACAGAAATGCTGGTAACAGTCTCAGATTCATTTTTCCAGAGGATTTACTCAATGAATGTTGGAACAGCTTATTGTCCCTCACCAGGCATGTGTGTAAGAGGCATTATCTTGGTGAAGAAGTACTGGGTTTAGAGCCAGAGGATCGAGCTTTCAATCCTGGCTCTCACCTGCATGACCTTGAGCAAGATATCCCTCTGGCTCTCAGGTCTCTCATCTGAAATGAAGGTTTTAGATTAAACAATCTCTAAGATTCTAAGATTTCCATCTCTAAATCCTGTAAATTCTGTGGTTCAGTTACCACTTTGGCCCTACTGTTTTATGAAGAACAGTTAAGCAGGTAAAAAGAGAAAGAGGGAATAAGTAGCAAAGCTGGTAGTCTTTTGGCAGAGAAAAAGATGATGGTTTGGTTTAAGGTAATTTAAAAGTCTAGAAAAGGGAGAAAAAAAATGGTTAAGTGACAATAGAGAGGTAAGAGAACAGTGAAATGAAATAGGTACATTAAGTAGCAGGGCATCTAGGCGGCACAGTGGATAGATTATTGGGCCTGGAGTGAGACTCATCTTCATGAGTTCAGATCTGACCTCAGACACAAGTTGTGTGACTGGGTAAGTCACTTAGCCCTGTTTGCCTCAGTTTCCTCATCTATAAAGTGAACTGGGGAAGGAAATGGCAAATCACTGTAGTATTTTTGTCAGGAAAACCTCAAATAGGGTGAAAAAGAGTCAGACGTGACTGAAAACAACTTAACGACAACATATTAAGTCCCACTACCACATGTGATACCAGAGTAATAATCCAGTAGGGGGACACAAGCCATCAAGTAATTTTCAATATATTGATAGGTGGTACAGTGGATAGGGAAGGGTTGGTCAGTCAAAAAATAACAAGATTTAATGAAAAGTGTACTAAGAAGCAAAGGCATTGTGTGCATAATAAAGGCTAGGAAAATTCATTTTACTGAGCAATATACAATCCAGAGAGTGCCACTGATGAAAATTACCACCTGGGGATAGGTATATAACAATAGAATGAGATAAAAGTAAAATCTGAAATAAGTTGTAAGAAAAACTATTAGAAAAAAACAACTGGAATGTGTATAGTTGAAGAATATACCTGCTGCAAATTTAATTAAATATTATGTAGGTGAATATTTTGTATTTGAGATTCCCGAGCCTATCAGCCTCTCCTTCCAACCCCCAATACACACACTATCATTAGGTTTATAGAGGGAATACACATAGCAAATAGGGTCAGGACTTGCAGGGGAAGTCCAGAGTTCAAATCTCTTCACACTTACTCGCTGTGTTACCCTAAGTAAGATATTTACCCTTTCAGGAAATTCTTTTTAAGTCAGAGATATGCTACATCTGGGTTGGCAGAGAAAGTTCCTATACTGGGAGTCCCTTAAACTAATGAAATCGGATCTTTTCTTTATCTTTCTCCTATTCATGGGCAGTTAGGCTTACAAAGAAAACATTTTATCAAGCTAACAAAGTAAATGGTTGTGCCATAAGAATTAACTAGCTAATGTAAAAATAGGTAAGATTATGTAGAAAAACACCAACTTTTTGTGTGAGTAAACAGTTAAAGCAGTAAGAAGCACAAGCCTACCTTCAACTGTAAATGATAGCCAGATCCCTAATGCAATAACTTCTATTATATGAAACTGTTTCTGAACTACAAAGAAAAACCTGCTTATTTCAAGCAGTCCTGGATGCTATAAAATTTAAAAAAACAAGGTGTCCCAAAAGTCTTAGTGTGGTTATAAGCTTTAAAACTGCACTAAGACTTTTGGGACACCCTGAATAATAAAACATTTTGGAGTTCACTGAAATAGGACTTGATCAATTTCACCCATACAAATGAAATACAAAGCAACCTTTCTTATTCAGTGCAACTAATCTTGTGCTTCTACAAAAATGAGATTTCACTATAGAAAATTAGGAAAAAGGAAAAAATTCTGCAAAACTACCTACAAATAGCTACCTAATTAAAAAACAAACCAGGAAGCAAAAGTAAAGTAAATTAACATAAATCCAATATTTAAACACAATAAAAGAAAACCTAGTCTTTCTACACTGGACTCTAGTTATTCTGAAATTTACCATCACAATTATATGGGAAGCAGCCCTCCTGTAATGGAAAGAGTAGTGAATGGAAGCTGAGTTCCCGTTCCAGAAGTTTAATTTCAATCACTTCATGTCAGAGCCTTAGTTTGCTCATCTATAAAATGGCTAAGGCTTGCAGGACCTTACAGGATTGTTGTGAGGGTTAAATTTGATATGGTATATAAAGTACTTTATAAACAGTAATTTGCAGTTTGTATTATGACATCATAATTTCCAAAAAATTATCCTATTCAAACTTTTTAAGTAAAGTGTTTGTCTTTTATTAAAAGACAAAATGTTATCAATGTAATTGAAATGACCAGTGATGAAAAGCTTGGTTAACAGAGGCAAGTTAGACTCTAAGTTTAAAACACTGTAATTACTGTATTCTGTAATTATTGAATTCTTTCAAATTCCTATTATCCTTGCAAAGTATTTTGTTCTACTGAAAAATACTCTGAATCAGTGGCATCCTGAGCAAACAAGCTGAGGAGGGTTTATACAGCCTCTTAAAAATATATTATTCATTAGCAACTTAATAATATGGTTAATAATAACAAAGCTGGTAAAATATCAGGCACTTATAGCCTAGAGTTGTAGGTATACTTGGTTTAAATTCTGTTTTTATGGGGGGAAAAACAGGACATTTAATAAAGCACTCAAAAAATTTGCAGTGGTTTAAAAAGCTCATTTAGTCACACTGATGTAATAGATTGTTGATTGTTTTTTAATTTGGAAAAGAATAGGCTTTAGGTTACCAAGAGACATTTTATCTTTTATATAAAAGAATTGATGTTTAGCATAATTTAGTAAGGACATCTAAAAATATCTAAACTGAGCTTTTTAAAAAATGTTTTAAAGAATTAATTTCATTATAGGTTCATCATATACCTTTTATTTGTGGTCCTATCTAAAAAACTTTTTACAATGAAATCTACAAATAAGGAGAGAACAGTGATGAGTCCTTCTTTTCTTTTCATGTCTCTTTGTCTCTTCCACCTTGAATCAATTCAGGAAACTAGGGTCCGACCAATTGCTAAAATATCTTCTCTCCTCCCTCCTTTCCCTTCATTGGTCTACATTCCCATTTACCTACTATCCAAGTCTAAAAGATCCCTCTATTTCTCTCTTGTTTAACTTCCTTCTAATTTCAGCACATCCTTTCCAAAGTCCGCTGTAGAAAAATTTTTAAAATAATAAAAAATTAATAACATGCTTCGCTTTTTCTCTTTCCTTTAAACTTCTGTCATTAAAAGTATGCATCTTAGGGGCGGCCAGGTGGCTCAGCAAGTAAGAGCATCGGCTCCAGTGTCGGGATGACCTGGATCAAATCCATCAAATCCGGGCTCAGATACTCAGCACCACACCCAGAAACATACTGGTGTAATATACCAGAAATAACTGGTGTAACCTTGAGCAAGTTACTTAACCCCTATTGCTTTAAAAAAAAATAAAATAAAAGTATGCATCTTTATTGGTTTCAATAAATTTGTTGTATGTAGCCATATTCACAAATATATATCTAAGAAAGCAAATTGCACAAGCGTATAAGGTATCTTCATAAACTTATTTAGAAGCATCTACCATAGACAGGCAATGAATGATCAGTGAATGTTTCTGAAAATAAAATTTGCTATTGTTTCTCTATTGGATATCAAAGTCTACTGTAACATTTTAAATCTGAACCTGCATTTTATATTCTCATACAACATTTCAAAGAATATAAAAACAGCATGTTATAGAGCCAAACTCCTGAACAAGACTAAAAATGCTGAACTCTCACTTGAAATTGAAGTTGTTCAGATTTAAGGAAAATGAGCCAAGGTGGTCCACATTTAATGCATCTCCTGAGGGACTGGGGATAACTGAAGGAATATAATTTGAAGAAGACAGCTGGCCTCCTGAGTGTTTCCTGATAGTAGGAAGAAAGTAGAAAAAATACATATGAGCTATCTTTCAACAGTTATCATATAAGGAGATATATGTTGATCCCAGATGACAATTATATCTTTCAACTACAGAAATTAATTTTCATTTACAGAGCAGAAGTCCCAAATCCTTGGGGCAACAAAAATAGTTTTCCTATCAAAGCACCACTTAAAACATTAAATCCAAATACAGTTAGGGGAAAACTTTACTAGGTGTTTTATTTTGCAATAAGGACTTCAGTTGGCACTACACAAAAAGAAAGGCAACAGCTGCCAAATTATTTGCATGGCCAAACCACAGAATTTCTGCAACTTAAGGGGTTCTACTGAAAAATGCCGCCTACAGTTTGTGGAACATATATAAATCACTGCTAGGAAGGTCCAATTTGGGGCATATGCATGGCCAAACCATAGAATTGCTGCAACTTAAGGCGTTCTACTAAAAAACACTGCCTAAGATTTGGGAAGCATAATAAATCACTGCTAATAAGGCCAAAATTTAAAAATAGAAATAACTCTATTTAACATATTTATTATAGCCTCCAACAGAAAATAAAAATTTTTGTTTGACTTTTAAAACCCTTCATAATCTGGCCCCTTTCTATCTTTCCAATATTTTCATATTTTATTCTCTTCTCCTTATACTTTGCCATACAATGAGAGTGGTCCCCCTTGCAGACCATGACAATCCATCTCCTGACTCTGCATTTTCACCAGCTGGCCCCCAAGCCTGGAACTCTCTTCATCCAGCAGGTACCTTTAATGTGTTTTCTTTCCTAATTAGAGTATAAGTTTCTTGAGGGCAGGGACTGTTTCTTTTTGCTTCCATTTGTATCATCAGTGCTTAGCACAAGGTCTAGCATAGGAGTTGGGGAATCCTTCAGTCTTGGGGTCACATGTGACCCTCCAGGTCATCAAGTGTGGCCCTTGAATCCAAACTTCACAGAACAAATCCCCTTAATAAAAGGATTTGTTCTGTAAAAGTTGGACTCAATCAGTAGGCCCCACCCAAGGATCTAGAAGGCCCAGGGACAGCTCTTACTAAATGCTTGCTGACTTGGATTTTGAAGTCAAAAAGCCCTCTGTTCAAAACCCATTTCTAACCAAACTTTACAATTCAGTTTCCACATCTATAAAAACGGGCATCATAACAGCAGTAACTCACGGCATGTCATAAGATCACATATTGATCCAGGGCTGAAAGGGAACTCAGACACCAAATCCAGTGGCCTTTTCTCAGTCCTCATTCTACCTGACCTTTCTGCAGCTTCTGACAACGTAGATCACACTCTCCTCCTGGATACTCTCTTCTCTAGGATTTAGTCACTATCTTCTCCTTGTCAGTCTCCTTCACCCATAACACACCCTCTCACTATAGGTGTCCCTCAGCATTCGGTCCCGGGCCCTCTTCTCTCTATGTTACTTCACTTGGTGATCTCATCAGCTCCCATAATTTTAATCACTCTATGCTGATGATTCTCAAACCTATCTATCTATCTATCTATCTATCCTTCCACAACTTCTCTGCTGACCTCCACTCTCTCATCGCCAAGTGCCTTTCAGACATTTCAAACTGCATTTCTAGTAGACATCTTAAACTCAACACATCCACAATAGAACTCATTTCATTATCTTTCTCCCTGAACCCTATCCACTCCCCATTCCCCACCTTCTCTGTTATTGTAGAAGGCAACACCATCCACCTAGTCCCTCAGGATCAGAATCTAGAACTTCTTATCCTTGACTCCTCAGTATCTCTCACCCCCCACACCCAATCTGTAACATCTCTCAAATATGTTTTCTTCTCTTCTCTGACACTGCTACAAGTCTAGGGCAGGCCCTTGTCAACTAAAGCCTGGATTACTGCAATACCCTGCTGGTGGGTCCACTTGCCAGAAGTCTCTCCTCACTCCAATCCATACTCCATTCAATCACCAAAGTGATTGTGCTAAAGTAAAGGATTATGTTCCCCCCACCATTACTCAGCAACTCCAATGGTTTTCTAATGCCTCCAGCAATAAATGCATAATGCTTTGTTTGGTGTTCAAAGCCCTTTGTACCCTAGCCCCTTCCTACCTTTCCAGTCTTCTTATATCCCAGTGACATAGATCATTTATGGACCTGCCCCCACCGGATGCACACACTATATATTAGCTTCCAAGCTCCACAAGTACCATTGGGATAAAGGACATCTGCAACACCAATACCACCTCCAGCTCCAGGACCATCATGGGGTGAGAAATCTGTAAAGATAAACAGCACCTCCAAACTGCAGGCGCATCACTGGGATAAAGGAGATCTGTAAACACCAGCCCCACCTGAGACAGTGGGGAAAGGGCATGTCTAACCAACAGACATGCCTACTTCCTTTTTCTAGAAGTCAACCTTCACACTGGAAAGCTCAATCAATCCAACCAATACACGTTCATTAAACACCTACTACGTGCCAGTGGCGCAGGAGAAAACAAAAAGGGGCAAAAGACAGTCCCTGCCCTCAATGGGCTTACAAGAAGGAGCCGGATGGCACGCGCACGTGTTGTCTGCCTTCTCAAAGCAAGCGTGAAGAGGAGAACCCAACAGAAGGGACAGAAGAGAAGCCGGGAAAGAGGCTCTCGCAGAGAGCAGGTACCTGTGCTGCTGCCGCCGCCGCCGCCGGCTCCTGCCCCATCCGACTTCCACCACTCGTCTCCCAGATCGTCAGCCATCCTCGGTCCAAGCAGTGCACGCCGCGGCTGTGGACGCCTTGGAATGCAATCGCAGTCTCTTCCGCCACCGGGATTCCCAAGCACAGCCGCCGCCGCCCCCTACTCCAGAGTTGCAAGCACGAGGAGTCCCGAACCTACAAGTACTTACAGCAGCCGACCGACGTTCTGGCTCCTCCCAGGAGACACCTACTACGCAGACGTAGGCTTCCCCTCCTGTCCCTTCCCCTTCTTTCCGGATTACAGCTGTCCGCACTTTCCACACACAGGTTGAAGGAAGAGAACCTCTACAGTAAGGAGGAGAAAGAAGAAAATAAATGAAATTTAAAACACAGTGTCGTTTAGAGACGTTTTATTTTCATTTATTCATTAAATATTTCAGGAAATTTTTTTTAACGCTTTATTTGTTTAAAAAATAGTATTGTCGAAAGTGCTGGAAAGAAGAGAGAATGTTTCCTCTTTTTTTTTCCTCCACTTTTAAAGGGATACTGCCGCGGGAAAAAGTGCGACCCACGTGGGTGTCGTGTGGATGCTTCGCCTTAAGCAATGCGCATGCGCTGGTGCGGTGCGGATGCCAACGCCGGGTGCCCCAAGGCTTAGTTCGTCTGCCTTGGTGCTCGTGCCAACCTTCGGGGGCATCGTTTCCCACTGAGCCTGTGTATGGCTCGCTTGTAGCAGTTGTTTTAAATTACTCTTTGAGAGCAGGGACTTGTAGTTTGTTTTTGTTCGGCCCCCCCAAACCCCTTATCCTTTCCTGTGTTTCCGTGCTATTTCCTCCCAAATCAATGTCACCCCCGCGCTTAGCACTCAGTAAGGGTTCTTTACTTCAATCCATTAAATCAATTGCAGGGAATGGGACCTGGTCTGGCGCTCCAGGGAGACCACTTAGGAACTTTGGTTCCTTCCACAAAGTGGTTTGGAGCTTGGGGAACTGGAAATTCTTAATCTGGACTCGCCTTGGGGAAAAGTTAGGGTTTCAACAGAAGATCAAGCGAGGGGAGACATTGATTTGGGAGGAAATAGCACGGAAACACAGGAAAGGATAATGTGTTTGGGGGGGAGGGAGGGGCAGGGCTGGGAACAGACAGTTCGAATGTATGATTGCTGTAGAGGAAGAGGAAAAATAAAGCTGAAAAATTAGATTAGTGTGAAGTCCTTGAATGCCAGGCTGAATTTGGACTTTATTTTCTGCGTAATGGGGAACCATTTAATGTTTTTGAGCAGAGCAGTGACAAAATCACTGTCATATTTTACTTAGTATGAATGAGAAGAATGAAGAGAAATTGAGTGAGAAGTTTATTCTAGAATCATTTATCCTGATTGAAGAACATGTAACAACCCCGTTATTGGATAAGAAATACAGTGACTATATTTCACTATAATGAATACAAACATACAGACAGACACATGTAAACAACCATAGTAACATAGTGTTTGATAACCTGAAAGATCTAAGCTATTGGGGATTGATGAACAAGTTATGGTGTGTGAATGTGATGGAATATGCCACGTTCATTCATCCTGTTACTTGCCCTTGTTTCCATTTACTTTCCATTACTTTACTAAATCTAAGTTGATTGATAAGTAATATGTGCATTCACATCAATCTTTTCACATACATCTTATTTTTCTTCCTCGATGAAATTGTTTTTTTCCTTTTTGTCTCCAGAATTTTAGTCTCCATTATTTCACATCTTTCCTGAGCAGGCACCTGTAGCATTTTTGCCCATGGAATTCTGTCTTTCTTCTGAATCCTTAGAAATCTGCTTTCCCGGAATGAAGGGTATAATAGCATACTGTGCCCAGATTTCCTTTGCTATATTACAAACTCTAGGAGGGAGTGGTTGCTTCTGACCACAGTGCCTTCTCCCTCCCCCAGTGTGCATCATTTCCATGTCAGCACTCAGTTCCTCTCTGTTGCTTAGAATCAGATACAAAATAGACTCTCCCCTTGATGGTTTCTTTACCAAACAATTAAATTATCACTAAGGAAATTTAAAAAGTTATTAGCTATTCTGATTTTGGATATAAGAACTTCAGCATATATCCAGATACCTAATGTCCCCATCACTATTATATCATACCTCTGTGCCAAGCTTTTAGTCTATTTCCCAAATTCATCTTCTCTGGGTTGATTTCTGAATAGAGCTCTGAATTCTATCCATGGTAATGTAATACTGTTACAATAATTAGCTCATTTAAAGTCTATTGGCAATATAATGATCCTTAAGACCCATATGGGACTTTGATCATAATTGTTAGAGAATTTATTTTAAATGAAAAATTGCTTTGAGCCCCCAGTTAGAAAATATTTAACATTTAAGCAAAGGTTGGGCTCTCTGCCTAAATTTAATATTTATATCTTTCTCTAGTTCACCACTGGCCTCTTGGTAGTTGAGAAAAAATTCTGTTTATTAGAAATATCTGGGTAACCAAACAACAGATTATATTATAGCATTTGTGAATACACAGGCACCAGGAAGGGAATATGGGGAAAGAATTGACATTTTCTTAGCATTTCCCAATACAAGTCTTTTGCCATGAAAAGTCTATAGAACTGATGCCCTGTAATATAATATCAAGCAAAGGCAACTTCCCAGGTTCAAAATACCAGCATAGGTGCTCTCTATTTTATTCAGTAACAAACCCAGAACAGAGAAGATCAAAACATGACATCATTCAAAATACAGCATTTACTAAGTGTGATTAAATAATCTCCAAGGCTTACCCCACCCCAGGACTTTCCAATCATTCAATCAATTACAAAGTCTCTGTTCCAAATACTTCTCCACCCCTAGGCTATACCTTAATTAAGTCCACCACAAAGCCCCTCTTCTCAAATGGAGATTAGTTTCCAAACATAAGTAAAATACATTCATTTGCTCAACCATAGAACACAAAAAGGTCAAAAGTTCCCCACCCCTGGATCACAATTGAATCTACCCCAGAGTTATATCAAGTTTAAACACAGCACTTAATACCCAAATGGAGGTCTTTTCTTCATCTTGACAAGAGGCAAGTTCTCAGCAATCTTAGTTCCTGGAGAGACAAGGCTTAGCAAGGCCATAAGATACATTGCCAGTCCCTTCATGAATTTATCCTCTGTCTGTAGAACAGTCCTAGAACCCCTGAACACATTAGCAAAGCCCTCTCCCAGGATTTCTGTAAACATACAACAAGAAAATCCTTCTTCAGGGCTTCTGAACCAACAGAAAGGCTCCCAGACCCCTGCAACAACAGCACTGTCCCTCACCAGTGGACAGTATTCACTCTGTCTGCCGGACAGTCTCCAGACCCCTGCAACAACAGTACTGTCCCTCACCAGTGGACAGTATTCACTCTCTGTCTGCAGGACAGTCTCAGGCCTTCTTAACCAAATGCCAGGTTCCAGGACTTCTTCAACAGGACAGTCTTTCACCAGTGGACAAATCTGGCAAAATAACATCAAAACAGACAGACAAAGTACCAGCAAAACAGCCATGTCTCCTCAGTCCTTGGCAGCTCAGGGGGCAGGTCTCAAAAGTCCAGGGCAATTCAAAGCGGCCACCAGCAATCTCTTAGTCTCTCTCTCTCCACGAGGTGCTGCTTCCAAAAAGAACTTCCGCCTCTCTCTTGTCTCTCCAAATCTACGTCACCAGCTCCTCCCAGTCAGGACTTTCTTTTCACATCAAAAAGTCCATCCCACAGGTGGGATTAACAAACTCTGGGTTTTAATACAATCAATTTGAAAACCAAGCCAATACAGGGGAATCTTTAATTGCCATTACTATCACATGCCCCTCCACAATACCTCCTTTCTGTGCCATAGTTCATATTCTTGGAACCTGGCTTGGTTCCTTAGGGGTATGCTGGAACACCCTCTTATGAATGGAGTGAGCCCCAAAGTCCAGTTTCTGCCCTCTATAAAGGAAGGCATTGGGAGGAGTTTGGTACTCTTATCTTCTAGCCCTCCAATCAGAGGGGAGAAGAAGCTGAGGGAGATGGCTTCAGTCAAGGCTTAAATTAGCAGCATGGTAATGAGATTAGAAGGGATGAGCCTTGTAGTCAATCCCAGGTCCCAGAATTCCTAAACTCTGGCACAGATGTCAATGTCCATCTATCACCTGAGTGTAGTTATGGCCGATTGCCCTGACAGAAATATTTCAAGGTGAGCTTTTTACATGTATTCAAGGAGCTTCAATCAGTACAAATCATAGAATCACAGATTTATATTTGCAAAAGAGTATAGAGATCATTTAATAGGATCTCCCACCAATATTTTCAAATAAAGAATATGAGAAAGTAGTGAAGTGATTTGCCCAAGGCCATACAGGTAATTAGTGGCAGAGCCAGGATTCAAACTTGAGTCTCTGACTTTGAGTCCTTCATGTTTTACCTTGAATCATGCTGTCTCTCATTACAAATGGTCCATATGAAGAGGAAACATAAAAGCTTCAGCAAAAGCCATTGCAGACAAACATTAAGTCCTGGTCAATTGCAAGGAGGACTCAGGCTTTCTGAGTAGGGCCAAATGTATAACACATGAGCTAGACAAATATGAAAAGAAACAATTTCAAGGATAGAAGGAGGGGTAAAACCCAAGGACACTATAAAATGGTGAAAGGCAGAAAGTTGGTTTAATGAAAATCCCATATATTTGCATGGCCTGGGATAACTGGGTCCTTTGGACTATTAAAATATTCCTTAGAAAAACAGAATGGGGGTCTTAGAGGGTGTAGATGGGGGCAAAGCAGGCAAGAAGGAGCCTTAATGTCTTGATTGCTGAGAGCAAAAAGGAAACTCATTCAATGTGCCACATCTTTTTTTTTTTGGCATTTAAGTTAAATGGGAATACTATGGAGAAAACAAGAATCAGTATCCCTAAGGAATTTCACTGGGGACTAACTTCTAAAGGCTCCTTGAAACAACATCTTATTGAAGTAGAGGAGGCAGTACTAAACTGTCATTTACATAAAATTTGCATTTTATATGACTTATTTGTATAAGACTTGCAAAGTACTTTACTTATATTATCTCATGGGACCCTTATAACAACTCTGTGAGATTTAATACAGATATTGTACCAATTTTATAGATAAGAAAACTAAAGCTCAAAGAAGTTAATTGACTTGTCCATGTGTGGTGGAAGCAATATCCTAAACCTCCATCCTCATGAGAATTAGACTAGTTTGTCCTTTAAAAGTATTGAAACCACTCTGGAGACTTGTATTTTCTCTAGGAACCAATGACTGGGCCTGTTAACCTTACTGCCTGTAGACTGAGTACAAAACAGCCAAGAAAAGCTTGTATTGGTACTCTCTGTTGGTTGGCTGGCACACCAGCTCAGAGGCAGGGAAGCATCATTCAGCTGAGTCATATAAGTGTGTCTTCAATGCATATCCTTATTGAACATCCTTCTACTATGGCTCAATTGATCCCCTTTTCTTAACTGATGAATGATCTACTAGTGCCTCATTTCTTTTCAACACAAACCATCAGAGGACTAGCCTGATGAAGGCCCAGAGCAAAATTCTGTGTTTACATAGTAAATGAAAAAATATATATCACTCAAACCCAGTTCTCTTGTGACATAAGGTTCAGGACTCTTTTAACTATGCCAGAGGTTCTCAAAGTGTACCATGGCATACTAGACTGGCAGGAGTTTCACTAAGTCTGTTATGAAACTCCTCCCTATACTCCAAGACTTTCACATTCCCTACCCCTTGTCCTCAGGTGTTATTTGCTGCCCATTCAAGGTATGATATTGGCTTTATCAACACAGGCAGAACTCTACCTTAAGCCCTAGGGAAGTAAAGAAAGAAGAGGGTGAAGGGGGGGGGGGGGAGGGAGAGGAGACACAGAGAAATCCTTAAATTTGGATAAGGGAATTCTTGGAATGAGGAACATTTTTTTTTGGTCAACTTAAACATTTCAGGTTGTTCAAAGAATACTGTTCTATGAGCAAAAAAATTTGAGAACAGCACTCTCCATTAGAATGTATATACATGAGGACAACGGCTATTTCTTTTCTGTCTTTGTATCTCTACCCTCTTCACATAGTAGGTACATTGCATCTCTAGGCCCCCTAGCACATTGTAGGTGGTTAATTAATACTTATTGAATAAATAAAAGTGTGATCCTTGGAGTGCTGTTTTCTTTAATCTTTCTAGGTCTTCATTTGTGGTGATGGACAAAATAGCCTTCAAGATCCTTTCCAACTCTAAATTCCAAGCCTTTATTTCTTGTTATGAGTCACACTAAGCAAATTATAAAGTCACATTGGAAGGGGCACAGTGTTATTGAGAGCTGGACTCTGATTTAGGAAGACCTGGATTGAGATCCTGTCTCTGACACAAACTAGGTGTGTGTGTCTGGATAGGGCATTTAGCTCTCTTTCTTTCTTTTTTTTTTTTGGTGGGGTCTTTGTGGAGTGGGGAAGGCAAGGCAACTGGGGTTAAGTGACTTTCCCAATGTCACACAGCTAGTAAGTGTTAAGTGTCTGAGGCTGATTTGAACTCAGGTCCTCCTGACTCTGGGGCTGGTGCTCTATTCACTGTGCCATCCTCATAAAGCTTTTCTAAGGTGATATGATGCAGACCTGAATTCTTAAGGAATTTCTTCCCAGAGAGTATTTTAGTTGTGTGAAATCACAGTTCAGGACAAAACAACTCACATGAAGGTGATTGGGTGTGGATGGTATAGTGCAAATCATCTTTGTTTAATCCGGTAAGTATTTATTGATTACTGTGGGCTGAGCAATAAGCAGATGCCTTAGGACCATGAGAAATTCCTACTAGTGGTGACACAGGTCTGGCCTCAACCATGGCAAGGATAGATGATGTTCAATTAGGAAAGACATAAATAGTAAGCTTGCCGAGAATTGTATAGATGCCATCAGCTTTGGTCTTTCATCACTTTTAAATGAATAAATGAATGAAGAACAGATGTGAAAAGTCTTGCCAACTGTTCACTTGTCAAATGAGATTTGACTTGGCTATATTCATCACTAAATCAATTTTTTGGTTTTGGTAGTTTTGACAAGATGTGAAAAGTAATTCTTAACATGATTCACAAACTTTGATTTTAATGTACTTTTGAGTCTAGTAAAATCTATTTTTACTTGCAATGAGAGGGTAAGGAAAAATCCCTGGAAAGGTTGAGGAACCTGGATGCTTTAAAGGAAATTATTAGTAGAGGGTCCTGTGTTTCAACAGCTCACAATTGATGCTTAGGGAACAAGATCGTAAAGTGGGCTGCTGTGCTAACTTCTGAGTGATTTAAATCTGATTACATTTAATCCCAGAAGTTAGTGGATTGGGTTTCCTTGTGATTTAGTTAGGGAGCAACTTTTTAAAAAAACAACAACAAAGAAATAAAATGTTTTGCTTGTTTCTTCTTATTTTTTACCATATCAGTTATGAAAGTATCAAAAAATGAAAGTACTAAAAAAAATCAGGGTTCATCAAGGATCTTTTCTGGGGAATCATGGTTGTCCACAGAATAAGTAAGAAATGGGAAGTAACATTGGCATTAAATGAGTATAATGGGAATCTATTGGGTTGAAAGAAATGACAGAAAGGGTGGTTTCAGAGGGGAAGACTTATATAAAGTGATGCAGAGTGAAGGGAGCAAAACCAAGAAAAGAATTCATAGAGCAACAACAATTTACTAAGCAAAATAGCTTTAAAAAACTTAAGAATATTGATCATTGCAATGTCCAACCATGACTCTAGATGCTGAAGCATGCTACCCACCTTCTGACAGAGGTGATACAGAATAAGACACATTTTGGAACATGGCAAACGAGTGAGTTCATTTTATTTGACTATAATTACTTGTTATATAGTTTGGGTTTTTTCCTTTTTATTTTTAGGGAAGGACTTATGGGAGAAGGAGAACCTAGAAAATGTGTTGCTAAAAAAATTAAAAAGCAAACTATATGTAATAGTTTGTGGTTCCTCATTTAATCTTCTTTTTCTTCTACTATGTATATGACAGTGTATTTGTTGTTGTTTGTTAAATTCAGAATGATTCTTTTTAAATGAAGAAACTTCTATTTCCCAAAACATAGTAAAAAAAAATTAGAATTAGTGCTAATTCATCAGTGCTGAGATGAAGTTTAATGTTCTATATGAAGAAAGAAGTCATAAAAGAAAGAAAATAAAATTGCCAGGGACTTCTTTAAACTACTTGTTTCTTCACTGGGATTTGAACTGATGGAACGAACCAGGGGAAAGAAAGTCAGATCTGAGAGCGAAGACAAAATTAGACCAAATGATGCCTAGAGAATCTCAAAATGGAAGCAACATCAGGTGAGTACTTAGTCCAAGGCCAAAGCAAAGTCTAAACATCTTGTTTAGATATATGGGATGCTACTAATTACAAATGGGTTTTACTTATTAGTTAACATATGATCCCAGTATTATCCAATCCCATAATTTCAGAAGAGGCCTCAGAAGCTGTCTAGGCTAACCCATATTTGAGTAAGAATTCCTTCTATTCCTGACAAAAGTCAACTTTTACTTGAAGACTTCAGAAAGGGGAGAGAAGTCATCCAATTCTACTTTTTGAACAGTTATAATTATTAGGAAATTTTCCTTTATATTATGATGATAGCTGTCTCTGTGACCTTTACCTGTTGCTCCCAATTCTGCCCTTTGAGGCAGAAGTCTGATCCCTCTTCATCATGATAGCTCTTCAAATAAATAATAATAGTCAGATGCTGTAATGGGAATGCAAATTTGAAAGATCTTCCCTGCCCCTAGGCTAAAATGCACCTGAAGCCTGGGGAGGGAGGCTTGTTTTTCAGTAGATACTTCTTGATTGGCTGTTGAGAGTCCCCCGGCTTTGAAAAACCCAGAGCTTGTTAATCCCACCTGTGGGATGGACTTGTTGATGTGAAAAGAAAGTCTTGAACTGGGAGGAGCTGGTGACATAGATTTGGAGAGACAAGAGAGAGGCAGAAGAACTTTTTGGAAGCAGCACCCACGTGGAGGCAGAGAGAGAGACTGAGAGGATTGAATTGCCCTGGACTTTTGAGACCTGCCCCCTGAGCTGCCAAGGACTGAGGAGACATGGCTATTTTGCTGGTACTTTGTCTGTCTGTTTTGATGTTGTTTTGCCAGATTTGTCCACTGGTGAAAGACAGTCCTGTTGTTGAAGAAGTCCTGGAACCTGGCTTTTGGTTAAGAAGCCCTGAGACTGTCCTGCAGACATAGAGTGAATACTGTCCACTGGTGAAGGACAGTGCTGTTGTTGCAGGGGTCTGGGAACCTTTCTGTTGGTTTAGAAGCCCTGAAGAAGGATTTTCTTGTTATATGTTTACAGAAATCCTGGGAGAGGGTTTTGCTAATGTTTTCAGGGGTTCTAGGACTGTTCTGCAGACAGAGGATGAATTAATGAAGAGACTGGCAATGTATCTTGTGGCCTTGCTAAGCCTTGTCTCCCCAGAAACTAAGATTGCTGAGAACTTGCCTCTTGTCAAGATGAAGAAAAGACCTCCATTTGGGTATTAAGTGCTGTGCTTAAACTTGATGTAACTCTGGGGTAGATTCAATTGTGATCCAGGGGTGGGGAACTTTTGACCTTTTTGTGCTCTGTGATTGAACAAATGAAGGTATTTTACTTATGTTTGGAAACTAATCTCCATTTGAGAAGAGGGGCTTTGTGGTGGACTAAATGAAGGTACAGCCTAGGGGTAAAGTAGTATTTAGAACCAGGACTTTGTAATTGATTGAATGATTGGAAGTTTCTGGGGTGGGGTAGTACTTGGAAATTATTTAATCACACTTAGTAAATGCTGTATTTTGAATGATGTCATGTTTTGACCTTCTCTGTTCTTGGTTTGTCACTGAATAAAATGGAGAGCACCTATGCTGGTATTCTGAACCTTGGGAAGTTGCCTTTCCTTGGCATTACATTACAGATGCCCCCTAAATTTTATCTTCTCTGGGTTAAATCAGTGGGTCAGCTGGATTTCTTTTTATTCCATGACCTCAGTGACCACTTTATACTAATTATTACTATGTCTACATCTCTACTACTGACTTGCCATTAGTTCCCTATCTCTCAACCAATACATCAAAGTCAAGATGTCTGAAATGGAACTATCATTTTCATAGCATCCCTTCCTAGCTTCCCATTCTTTTTGTAAGCAGCAGGTCATATAATAGTGGCTAAAAGTAGCCTCAGGAGTGGCATTGGACATTTTGGAGTTTGGAAATTGTCCCAGGAAGAGAAAGAGAAGGAGTTTTTTGTTTGCATTACAAAGGCTTTCATTTTTTAATTTTATTTTACATTTTATTTTTATATAATATTTTATTTCTCCCCAATTACATGTAAAAACAATTTTTAACATTCTTTTTTTTTAAGTTTTGAATCTCCAAATCCCAAATCCCATATATCTAAACAAGTCCCTCCTCTCCCCTATCCCTGAGATGGTAAGTAATCTGACATAAGTTATACATGTACAATCATATAATGCACTTTCATATTAGTAATTTTGTGCAAGAAGACTAGAACAAAAAAAAGAAAGTGAAAAATAGCATACTTTAGTATTTAGACATCAGTTCTTTCTCTGGAGGTGGATAACATTTTTTCAACACGAGTCCTGTGGGATTGTCTTGGATCATTGTATTGCTAAGAATAGCCAAGTAATTCACAGTTCTTCACTGTACAATATTGCTGTTACTGTGTACACTGTTCCCTTGGTTCTTCTCACTTTACTTTGTATCAGTTCATGTAAGTTTTTCCAGGTTTTTCTGAAATCATCCTGCTTGTCATTTGTTATAGGACAATAATATTCCATTACAATCATATACCACACCTTGTTCAGCCATTCCCCAACTGTTGGACATCCCCTCAATTTCCAATTCTTAGCTACCACAAAAAGAGCTGCCATAAATATTTTTGTACAAATGGGACCTCCTCCCTAGCCCTCCATACCCCATATCCTGACACCCTGTTATGGAAATGGGAATCTAAGATCTTCCCTGCTCCTAGGCCCTTTGATAGGCTTAAGTGACTGAGAACCTTCCCTGATTTGGAAATATACTCTGCCCCCTAATAGGCTGAATGTGGTCACATGGAGCCTGTGGCAGGAGGCTTGTTTTTCAGGAATGCCCACACCTTGTTGCTTTGTGATTGGACAGTAAGAGGGTTATGACATTCTCTGATCCAGGAGAAGGCTATATATACCCTGATGTGAGGTTTTGCTTTGGGGCTTACTTTGAGAAGAGTTGTGTCATTTGACCAGATGAGACTCTGGGCAGCCATTAAGACCCCAGCTTTGAAAACCCAGATGTTGGTGCTTCCCTCTCTGGTAACTGACTAGGTATGGATATAATGGTCAGACAGCTGGAAGCCTGTCTGCTGATCTATTTCTTGGTCTGCTTGTAACTTCTGTTTGTAACTTGTTTGTATTCTTTGAAGTTTGGGGTGCTGACTTTTTTCCCCTGAACTATGTAAATGACATATGTTTGATTAAAGTAAGATTGTTAACCCATTTTGAGTTGCTTTCCTATAGAAAAGCAGATCTAAGGACCTGTGTTGGCAGACACCCTGGGTATGCTAGGGTGCTTGCTGCTACATCCTGCTTTAAAAAAATATTTTTGATTTACAAACCTTGTAATGGTATCACTGGATCAAAGGGTATGAACAGTTTTATAGCCCTTGCTCTCCAGAATGGCTGGATCAGTTCACAACTCCACCAACAGTTTCTCAGGCTTTTGTGAGTTGGGTGAGTTTTGGGAGAAATGATGCTGTAGGCAACAAGCATTTATTGAATGTTCACTGTATACCAGGCACTATGCTAAGTGTTGAGGAAACAAGTACAAGCAAAAAGCTCCCTCAAGGAGCTTATATTCTAATAATGTAAGTTGTACAAGAGGTACCAGTTGGTGTGTGGTATGGGAAAAAGTTTCATCAAGGGTTCACAAAGAGATCAATGTGAATAAGTGAGTGAAAAGAGGGTTCAATGAGTGTGTATGCATGATCTTATGAGTGTGGAAAATAGTGTATGCTAGGATATGAGATGGTGCATGCTAGGAATAAATGATGAAATGGTGAGTCCCAGGCTTGCATTGATTCCTGAGCAAAGAAGAATGTGCAAGGGGGACACCAATGGGCTGGATCCTACTACACTACCACTAACATACATAGACACAACATTCCAAATACTAACAGGGTGAGCTATGCCTCCCTTCTTCAATCCATTCTTTGCACACCTCCCAATTTTTTTTTCTATAGATCTGCCAATTTTGTTGCTGTTGGAGTCATTTCAGTCTGACTCTGCATGACCCCATTTGGGATGAAAGGCTTTTCACAGATGTTTTATTTCTTAGATTTCTATCTAAGACACAATATTCTAGAGCAGTGTGTCAAACTCAGATAGAAGGGGAGGACACTAAAGTATACATAAAGATCCCTGTATCCTGCAATTGACTTAGAAAACCACCTATTAACATTATCTCTGTCCTATTGCATCTTTATTTATTTTGTTAAATATTTCCCAATTATATTTTAATCTGGTTCAGGTCAGTCAGAGGGTGGCCAGGGACCACATTTTTGACACTTCTGTTCTAAATCTCAAACTGTCATGCCCTACGAGAAGAAGGCCCCTGTGGAGCAGGAGATGAGGAGGAGAGGATAGCTCCTCCAAAAAGTGTTCCCAGAATGACCAAACCTCAAGGAGATCTTTCAGAGAATCCTAGAATTCCAACAGAACTCTAGAGTTGATCCATTTCAATCTCCCATCCTTCTATAGCTATTCTGACAAATTATTTTTTCTTTACTATGAATTCCAAATACTTAGGTGAATTGTACAGCTGGAAGCCTTAATTTGTCTTTAATTTGCATATTGCCTTGAAATCATATTATCATTGCTCAATGTGTGTGTTTAAAGTTTTTTTACATCTGTGTTTGTGGTCTGTAGCAGTCTGTGGCCATAAAATAGACAAAGCTAACAATATTGTTGTTTTGTTGTTCTTCATTCTTGAAGAGGATCAATGACATCACAAGGGTGATGTGTGGGCTTGCTTGTGAATTGGATGAGTGGGGCAGAGCCTCACTCTTTCCTCCAGAGTCATAGAACTCCAATGGCAAGACTAAGGTCAAACCCAGGATATAATGGATGACCTTGGTCTTTCTAAGTTAAGGTCTCAGGTCTCAATTTGTCTGAGGTCACATCTGTTCAATGACTGAGGGCTGGGTAAGGGTTGAGACAAAAGTTGATCACAAAGATATCAATCTGGGTGGGAAGGGAAGGAATAGGAGCTTCAATCTCATAATCATTAATATACATTTTTAACCAATTGAATTAAGACTCTGCTTGGTTATAGTTAATGTATGTGAAAATAATAAAAAACTTTTTTTTACAAATATTTTGAAATAACCTTTGCTATTTCAAACTGACCTTCCTAAAATTGGTCTGAATTTTAGGGATATAGTGCTTGATATGTGGTAAGTATTTAATAAAAGCTCATTGACTAACTGAATTTATAAGGTTTTATATTATTTCAGAAGTCAATAATCTACATCAGATACAAGGTATTTTGATCAAAGGATAAGTGTAGAATATTTTGGTTGTTATCTTTTTTATTTTAAAGCAATCAGGGTTAAGTAACTTGCTCAAGGTTACACAGCCAGTTATTTCTGGGTGTGGTGCTGAGTATCTGAGCCCGGATTTGATCCAGGTCATCCTGACACTGGAGCCGGTGCTCTTCTCGCTGAGCCACCTGGCTGCCCCTAAGCAATTGGGGTTAAGTAACTTGCTCAAGGTTACACGGCCAGGTGTTTCTGGGTGGGTGCTAAGTGTCTGAGCCTGGGATTTGATCTCCAGGTCATCCCAACACTGGAGCCGGTGCTCTTACTCGCTGTGCTACCTGGCCACCCCGGTTGTTATCTTTATATGCTAGTTGTTAATGTTTATTTCCAAGACCAGTTATCTTATATTCTGAGTCATAGCTGAGTAGAGGATACTTTTTGGTGCAGTAAAAGGGTCATTACAAAGGGACAAGTAGGAGTTAAGATGACATTTACAATGTGCATTTGTGTTTTCAGTGCATTTGTTTTTTATTTCAGTTACGTGAAAAAGTTCCATCTTTTTATTTTATGGTTGTTCAGTCATTTCAATTGTGTCTGGCTCTTTGTGACTTCATTTAGGGTTTTCTTGGCAAGCATAACTGGAGTGGTTTGCCATTTTCTTCTCCACCTCATTTTACAGATGAGGAAACTGAGGCAAAGAGGCTTAAGTGACTTGCCCAGGGTCACAAAGCCAGTAAACGTCTGAGTCCAATTTGAACTCAGAAAGATGATTTCCTGACTCCAGGCTGGGCACTCTATTCACTGTGTCACCTAGATGCCAAACTAAAAAAAAAAAAGATCATAAAATAAAAGTTTGAGAAGGGATACCACAAGGTCATTTGGTTTGATCCACTCCCTTCATGTAGGGAAACTAGTTTTGTATTGAAGATCTCTAGGAAGCACTGATCCATAAATTCTCTTGACAGCTCTTTCAAGTATTTATCATACTGACAAAAAGCAGCGCTAGTATCGAGCTATGTATCAGGACATGGAAATGGTCTCGTTTATGCAGAATTGGATATCATGATGGCAAAGTTAAAATGGACCTCTCTCTGAAGAAATAGAACACATTAAAATATATGGATGCCTTGAAGTAGACTTGTTCCTGTGTCACAGTCTCTTTTTCTTTCATGACTTGCAAAGCAAAATAGCATAGGATAACTAGAAATAAGTTTTTGATGGGGGCTTTTCATCCCCATCATAGTGGGGGGAATCAATACAAACTTAAATTTATATTAATACTTTAAAGCTTACAGAAAAGGAGCAGCTAGGTGGCACAGAGCATGAGCCCTGGAGTCAGGAGGACATGAGTTCAAATCTGGCCTCACATACTTAACACTTACTAGCCATGTGACCTTGGGCAAGTCACTTAACCCCAATTGCCCTGCCTTCCCCCTCCATAAAAAGAAAAAAAAAGGGTCCATAAAAAAACTTACAGAAGCTTTCCTCACAACTCTATACAGCAGGAACCAATCAAGTATTATCCCACTTTAACAGATGGAGAAAACCAGGGTCACATGTCTAGTAAGTGTCAGGACTAGGACAAAGGTCTTCTAACTCTAAGACCAATCCTATCATATGGGTCATACTTGTACTATGTTGAGGGACTGTGTGGGGTTCCAATAATACTAAGTAAGGCAAACAAAAGAAGAAGAGTACTTTTAAAGATATTTAATAAGACTTTTTTTCAGATCAGTACAAAAATTTTAAATACAAAAATGATTTGCTATTGACAAGTCTCAAATCTACAGTGGAAACTCAATAAAGTTACCAGTCTTTTCACTCTTTGACATATTCTGCAAGATATTTGTGGTTAGGCACCCACTAAAGTTATTTCCCTCCCCATAGGTTATCATGCTGCATTAAAACTCTGTACTTAAATAATGGTAATGTCAGTTTTTGTCCATTTTTCTATCGTCAAATTCTAGTTAATTTTGAATTAAATAGAGATTATGGTTCAGAACATATTCATGTTAAATCTGCTTTTACACCAAAGCAAAAGTATAACATGTAACACTTACAGGGGAAACACAGACATATAGATAACTATTTTAAACTCTTTTTTTTAAATTAAGTGAAAAAATTCATCATTTTGCTCTGAGATTAGCACCATTGTAGAACAAACAGTACTTGCATAGGATTTTTCCTCTCCCTCCCCATCATCTACAAGTTAGAAGCTTATGCCTGCTAATATACAAATTTAGGCAAATAAGTATCACAACCAATAAATAAGTTTGGAAGCAACTATTATCAATGATTCTGATAAGCAAAATTTCATTTCAACTGATTAGGAAATTTCTCCCCACTTTGGTGGAGAACTAACTGGAATGCATATATATATATGGAGACTCTTTCACAAATGAGTTGCCCCAGTTCTCCATTTCAAGTCAATTTGAATGCATCTACTCATACACCAGATGGGACACTGATCTGTATTGTGCCGTGTGTGGTTTATTTGTCCCACCAAAAACCTAACATTCTTGTCATTTTAATCATTTGAGAGAATAGACATAAAAACTTTATATCCATCAGATGATATCTGCTGTGATACTGAATACTGTGGCTTCTTTGAATGAAAACCTTTGGCATTTAGCTAGTAGTGAATAAGTTATCTTGTGGCAATATATTCATTTATTTTCAGTCCTCTTACAAAGAAACTGTACTTCTATACCTCACATAGAGAATGTACATCAGGTCAAGAAGAAAATTTTTCCGGATTAGTTAAATTAGTTTACTGATTAGTTATAACTAGTTCCATTAGAAGTCACTTGCATTGGACATATACACCATTCACTGTGTTTATACCATGTTTATCTGTATATTTTCCCCTCATTTCTTTCTTCTCTTCCACATTCTGAATTTTGAGGACATATAATGTCTTTATTCTCCACATTATTTATCCCATAGGATACTAAGAAGGAAATAGATTTGAAGAGGCTCTTTTTTATTTCTTTGAGACCAGAAGAAATGATTTACTACTGACAAGTCTCAAATCTATAGTGGAAACTCAATAAAGTTACCAGTATGTTTATACTTTGCTATAATCTTAAGATATTTGAGGTTAGCTACCCCCTAAAGTCATTTCCTTTACCATAGGTTATCTTACTGCATTAAAACTCTGTATTTAACAAATAGGCCAGTTGAGCATGTCTATAGGTTTCTGGGTGATTACTTAGATGCAATTTAAGTGTTTTTCCCTTTTCTGAAGAAATGAAACCTATACGAATGTCCTGATCCAAAGCCTTATCTTGATTCTTTAAGGCTATCCCAGTAAAATGGAAGCTGTGGCAGGTTTTGCCATACTGGGAAGTCTTCATTTGTGGGCCTGATGGACTACATTGTCTGAAAACCAACCTAGCTAAGTTTGCAGAGTGTTATCACCATACTGGCTGCAGTGTGAGGAGATTTTCAATGGCAGCGCTCTTGAAGATCACCTATTAAATTTAGAGGAGCTGAGATCTAGAAAAGCTATTGAGAAAGGGTTATTTGTCTTCTTTATAGCTGCAGTTTCACAGTGGTTATTTTCAGTGGAGAGGATGCCCAGACTGATAAAATTGTAGATTTTTGAAGTAGTGAAATAAGAATTGTTGGGGCTTTAAAAATTTTTTTTGGTCTAGTTCTTTAACTTTCATTGATGTAGGGAACTAACTACCAAAAAAGAAGGTCCTCTTACTGGTGCAGATTGGACACTGTTTTGCAATTTATAGATTTAAAATTGCTTATTAGCAACTTTAGAGTTTTCAGTGATTTGTCCAGGTGTGTGTGCATGTGTGTGTGTCTGTGTGAAACAGGACTTGAATATATAAAGGTCCTGATCCAAAACCTTATCTTGGTATGAAGATGATTCTTGGTTCTCTAAGGCTATCCCAGTAAAATGAAAGCTGTGGCAGGTTCTGCCATACTGGGAATATATCTTCCAACTCCTAGGACATCTCTCTATCTACTTTGTCACACTGTCATGCAAGAACACTAAATTAAGTATAGAGATGGAAAGGCATGTATATCAGTCTGTGGTAAACTTTTATCATGCCATCTTCTTAATCTAGAGGGCAGCATAAAAATCACATGTTGTTATTGTCCTCTGAAATTCTTATTGGGTCTTTAGCAGTTTACTTTTATAAGAACAGTTCTTAACATCCTGTTTCTGCACATACTTCAGAAAACCATGGGTGCTCTTACTTCTAAGTTTCAGAGACTGATTTTCAAATCAAAATTTATTTTTCCATATAATTCCAAAGGTTTTTTCTCTGTATGTAAAGGAATGATTGAGGTTTTTTTTTTTAAAGGTAATTTGTAACCTTAAAAAAGTTTGAACTGAATTAAGACCGTTATTGCTATGGGCAAGAAAGTCCCTTTGACGTTGAAAAGTGATTGAGAAATTGTGGTTTGTCTTCTCTCTGGCTGTGACTTCACAGTGGCTATTTTTTTTTATAAATATACATTTGATATACAATTGATACCTGCTAATGAATATTATACAGTCTGAAGGTTACTGGGGTGGGGTGAGGAACATGTATTTCATTGACCCCAATATCTTTTCTCCCCAAATAACTTCAAGTTGGTTTGTTGTTGTTTTCGTTTTGTTTTTGGTCTAGTTAGATTTAGTAAGAAATAATAGAAACCAAAACATATGGAAGAAATCTCAGGGGAAAAAAATATTTCAGTAATAAACAGGTTAACCACCATTTTCATTTTCCAGTGATCTTGTAAGCATCTTGAGGATACAGCCCATGACTTGTCCTTTTGTGTCCTCCATAGCTCTTCTTGCAGTGCTGAGTATATCGTCTCAACATCTTCTGGGTGCTTACTTAAGAGATTCAGTGGCTTCCACTGAGTGACAACCCTGCTCCGAGTCAGAATCCTGCTGCCAAACGCTCAGCAGCTTATTGGAAGGGAGTCATCCTCTGTATGGTATACATTGCCTCAGGTTACCTCTCCCAGGTCAGTGTTACTACATAATTGCCCCCTTCCTGTGTTTCACTAGTAAAATACTTGTGAAAATATGGGGTAAACAATGCAAGTAAATGCGGCATGTGAATTTTTTGGTCATTGATGCTTCTTTAAGATTTATTCTTGCGTAGTTTTAAGTAAACAATGTGAATGAATGACTTGTGTTAGCTATGATCCTTCATAATGAACTATTTTGACTGAACTTTAGAAAGCATGGTATTGTGGAAGTGTATAATGTATATTTGCTAATATGATTTCTGTGGGTACAAGAACATCTGTTAGAAATGTGATACATAGATTCTTCTGTCATTTTAATAACAAGCTCTGCAGAACATTAAACTTGCATTTTTATTGTTTTTGTTTTTTGGCTTTTTTTTTGTATATGATGGTCCAAACTTCCATTTAAATATAATTTTTCAACAGTATAAACCCTTTGAAGCAATTATGTGTTTTGTGTTTGATTTTTCTCTGTCACTTCATTTTTTTTCTTTTGCTGTCTTTTTTTTCTCACTTTTTTTTTTTTTACCTTTTTTTGTTTCTTTAAATTTACATGGGATATAATAAATATCCTGAAAAAGAGGAATGGACATATTGTCCAGCATATAGTCCAGCAGCTTGCTCTGAAGGCATCTGGAGAAAAACCCGGTCCCCGGGTCTCAGCTGCAACACAGCACTCCCTGACGCCTGGTCTAGAAAGCCCTTTTTGTACTCATCATATGTGTACATCATTGGGTCATTGTTCTTGAACAAAGCGACCCATACATTGCCACCTTTGCAATGGACATGGTATGCAAAGTAGTAGACACCAGGGACCTCGCAGGTGAAGATGCCCGTCTGGGGGTTGTAGTTCTGCCTTCCGTTGTAAAGCAATTTGTCAAACTTAACTGGGGCCCCCACTGGTGGGAAGGGCGTGGTCAGCTCAGCTGTAAATGCAGGCATCTCATAAGCTATGCCTCCGTTTTTGCCTTTCTTGCCTCCATAGGCATGTGGGGTTTTCACTCCATCAATCCCTGGTCCCACTTCTGGCAAATACTCTCCATGGGCTGGTGGTGTAGGAGGCATTACAGCTGGGGGACCTGGGGGCCCTGGAGGTCCTGGAGGCCCTGGAAGGCCGGGCTGGCCTTGAGGGCCAAGAGCCCCAGGCTTCCCTGGCGGTCCATGCAGTCCTGCTACCCCAGGCTTTCCTACCCCAGGGAACCCAGGAGGACCTGGTAGGCCTGGTTCTCCTTTGGGACCTGGGATACCAGGAGGTCCAATTGGACCACTTGGTCCCCCAATTCCTGGAATTCCAGATGGGCCTTGTAAACCCTGATCTCCTGGGATTCCTGGTTCCCCTTTAGGTCCAATGAGCCCAGGGGCTCCAGGGATGCCTGGTAAACCTTTATGCCCAGCTTCCCCTTTAGGCCCAATTGGACCTGGCAAACCTCTCATGCCTGGGGGTCCCACTTCACCAAGGAATCCTGGTTTCCCTGGAAAACCCTGTAACCCCGGCTCACCTTTGGGACCCAATGGTCCTTGTGGCCCCACAGCTCCACCTTCTCCTTTGGGCCCTGGGAAACCAATAGCACCTGGAGGTCCCATGGGACCTGGAATTCCAGGCAACCCTGGCTCACCTGGGGGCCCCCCCATTCCAGGTGCACCTGCAGGACCTTTCTCTCCTCTAGGTCCAAGAGCTCCAGGAAGACCCCCCATACCTCGGTCACCCTTGGGCCCTGGGAAACCTGGTTTTCCAACCCCTGGGAGACCAGGAGGTCCTGGCAACCCAGGCAGCCCTTGCTCCCCTTTACCACCAGGGAATCCTGGTCGTCCAGGGATGCCATCCTGACCTGGCTTTCCAACTCCAGGCACACCAGGTGGTCCTTGAATGCCAGGAACACCTATAGGACCCTGTGGTCCTGGTTCACCTTGAAGGCCTGGTTTGCCTAGAGGACCCTGTGGCCCTGGAAATCCTGTCACCCCTGGTTTGCCTATTCCTGGAAGCCCCACAGGCCCAGGAGGTCCATGCATCCCAGGGGGACCTTTTAGTCCTGGCAAACCTGGCATCCCAAAGCCCTTTTCTCCTTTAGGCCCCTGAAGACCAGGAAGTCCTGGCTGTCCTTTGGGTCCTGGTTCGCCCTTGGGTCCTGGTTGTCCTGGTATCCCTGGGCCGCCTGGCTTTCCAATGCCAGGAAGTCCATGAGGCCCTGGAGGTCCTTGTGGCCCTGGCATGCCCATAGGTCCAATCTCTCCTTTTGGTCCTATTTCACCTTTTGCCCCAGGCATTCCCACGCCTCCAGGTTTTCCTGGCATTCCAGGCATACCTGGCTTGCCAATCCCTGGATAACCTTGTGGGCCTGGTTTTCCTTTGATTCCTGGTATCCCATGACCTGGTAAACCTGGGGGTCCAGGTGGTCCTCTTGGGCCAGGTTCTCCACGGGGACCTTGCTCTCCTCTTAAGCTGGCTAATGGTATTTCTATTGAGAGAGAGAGAGAGAGAGAGAGAGAGAGAGAGAGAGAGAGAGAGAGGCACGGTGAGATCCATTCTATTAATCTTAATATCAGTGAAGTTGAGGCCCTGCTTAGTTCAGTTAAATTAAGAAACTATTTATTTAGTAGGATAATGAACAAGGATGGAAAGAGTAGGAACCATAATGCTATACTTTAAGAGCATCACAGTGAATAAAGCTGACACTTCATGGAAGCATAGTTTTAGAATATGAAAAGCTCCGATGGTTTTTTTTTTTCCCCTTGGGGGCTGGCTAGTAAAATGATGCTGCTCTTCCTCCTGACTTCCCAAGAAGCCAGTTACCTACACTCAAAACATGACAGCCATCACTGACTCTTCTACAGGAAGCCTTTCCCAAGCTTTCTTAATTCTAGCATCTCCCCTCTCTTCTTTATTTCTTATTTATCCCAAATATAGCTTGCTTGTACATAGTTGTTTGCATATGTCTCCTTCATTAGATTGAAAGCTCCTTGAAGGCAAGAACTGTCTTTCACCTCATTTTGTATCCCTAATGCTTAGCACAGTGCCACACATAGGCAGTACTTAATAAATATTTATCGACTTTGCTCCCTCTCAAATCTAGTTGATTGACAAGACCTGTCTATTCTATTAACACTATATCTCTCACAGTCATCCCTTCCTTTCTAGTATTAATGTCCCTCCCCTAGTTTGGGATGTCATTATTTCTTGTCTTAGCTGCCATAATTCCCTCCCAGCTCATTCTCCTCTAAACCATCATGAAGTTGCCAAATTAATCTTCCTAATACACAATTTTGATCTTGCCATATCCCTTGCTCAAAGATCTTTGATGCTTCTCTATTATCTTTGGAATAAAATTAAAACTCCCCAATTTAGTGTTCAACTGTTTCTTGCCTACCTTTCCATTTATGACTTTCTTTTATATTAAGCTTCAGATTAGACTCTTCACTGTTTGGGAGACACATCTCAAGCTTTCCCTTCATGATTCATACATCTGGAATACATTGTCTTTTCTGTCCTTCAAAGCTTGGTTTCAATGGCATCTCTTCCTGCAGAATCTTCCTTGATCCTTCTAGACAGTGTGATTGCTTCCTCATCTGAATTCCCAGAACACTTTGTGTACTGACTTATTGAACCATACTCTGTATTAAATGCATTTGTATACTTATCTCCTCTCTTCTACTAGAGTATAATCTTTTTGAGGGTAGAGATCCAGTTTCCTTATCTTTGAATCATCCTAAGGAGCTGTCTTATGGGCAGTTAAGTGGCCCAGTGGATCAAGTGCTGGGCCTGGAGTCAGGACAACGTATCATCCTGAATTCAAATCACACACTTATTAACTGTGTGACTCTGGGAAAGTCACATAATGCTGTTTGCCTCAGTTTCCTCACCTCTAAAATAAGCTGGAGAAGAAAATGGCAAAGCATTCCAGTATCTTTGCCAAGAAAACTGAGGTCAGGAATAGTCAGAAACAATTGAAAAAAAAAACCCCAAAACTAAAAGGAACCAAAAAGGAGCTAACACAACGTCTTGTACATAGTAGGCATTTTTTAAATGAGTGAATGAATAAAATATCAAATGGAAGGAAGATGTATTTTCTATCTTCCCAACTCTGAGTATAGGGATCATAGGAATATATCTAGAGTCAGAAGGAACCTCAGAGGTCATCTAATCTAACATCTTAATTTTCCAAATAAGAAATTGAGGTATAGGTGGGTGAAATGACTTGCCCAAGGGCACACAGGAACCAAATATCAGAGGTGGGATTTGAATCCAGATCCTCTGACTCCAGAACCAATGTTCTTTCTACTGTACATCATTGGGGTGAGACTAATATGCTGGGATTTTTGATAATTATGTATACCTCCTCACAAAAGATGAGTATTATTCTGTTGTGTGTGTACAGTATTATAATATTTCACAATGCCCTTCTCTCTAGAATTAAAGAGACTTACTTAAGTTTTCTAAATTGCACCTTTCTTCCATAAATTCCTTAATTTGATAATTCAATATTGTAATACTTTGTGAAAATCCTAATTTTAGGCACAAAGGCAGATGAAATATGTGACTATAAGTGATAATCATTATCAACAACAGGAATAATGATAATAATGGTAATGAAATTGAAATAAACTCAAAATGTAAAAAATCTTGTTTGTCTATGCTAAATTGGGTCATGAATAAATGAAATACTGAGATAATAGCAAATACACATTCTGGCTAACAGCAATGACCATTTCTGATCACTATATATATTATTTTATATATTAACACATATTATAGTGTAAACATTATATTACATATATTATCATATGCTCTTATGTATTATTTATATATATATTTCTGATCATGATATCTTTTATATATACAGGTGCTAGCAGGGAGCAAAATGATTTGATGTGGTTCTCATTCCTTCATTTTTCTTTGTTCAATGTATGGTACTGATCCTAATCAGTACAGAAATGACCAAAATAGAATCATTAGTAGGAAAAGGAGGAAAAGCAAATCCATAGCTTGGATTATCAGTCCCTAAACAACCAAGAATTGACTGTAACTTTCCACATGCTAGTATGTCACATACTCCTTTAGGAAGTCAATTTACTACTTTGTATTAAATTATAGCATCAGGGAATAAAGAAAGTAGGCTTGCTTGGTATGTGTTCCCTTAGGAATTTCAGATTTTTTCATCTACCCTTTAGCTAAACTTTTGTTTTTGCCTTCCCCCCCCCCCCCATAAAACATGAATTTCTTGAGTCTTTTTTCTGTTTATATTCCTAATGTATAATGATTGGCACATAGTAAGCACTTAATAAATGCATTTTTCATTCATTTTCCCTTTGATTCAAGTTTTTAAAAAATGATTTCATAATTGCCAATCTAATGACCTTTTCTCAGTCCGCATCCTTCTTCACCTCTTTGCAACCTTTGACACTATTGATCACCCTCTTTTCTGGATAATCTAGGTTTTGGAGATATTATTCTCTCTAGGTTTTCCTCCCACCTGTGTGATCACTCCTCAGTCTTCTTTTGCTGGATGGATCCAGGCTATGCCTGCTATCTCTGGATATCCATTAAAGTTTTGGTTGTCCCTCATGCCTAGAATGTTCTCTCTCCTCACCTCTTGTCTACTTCCTTCCCTGGCACCCTTCAAGAATCAGCTCAAATCCCAGCCTCTGTAGGAGGTCCTTCCAGTCTCTCCTCTTGCCCTCTCCCAGGGCCTTTCTTCAGTTTAGACAATATATAACTTGCATGTATACAGTTATTTGCATATTGTTCATGTCAATGGTTGTCCATATTAGAATGTGAGCTCATTGAAGGAAGGGACTGTATCCCTTCCCCAGCTCTTAGTACAAAGTCTAGCATATGTAATTTTTTTATTTTTTTGCTTTTTGGAGGGCATTTGGGGTTAAGTGACTTGCCCAACGTCCCATGGCTAATTTTTTTTTGTGTTAAGTGTCTGAGGACAGATTTGAATTCAGGTCCTCCTGACTCTAGGGCTGGTGCTCTATTGACTGCGCCACCTAGCCACCCCTAGCATATGTGCTCTTAATAAATGCTTGTTGATTGAGTAACCATCTATTCTTTCTCTTTTTAAAAGGCAATCCCCCTAAGCATTGTGTCTTATTTTAGAAAGTGAGAACCTAAAAAGGCCTTAGCCTAAGAGGGCCAGGGTCTCCCATTGCATGCTGGGCCATCTCCAGTCATCCTGATGAATATCTGGCCGCTGGACCCAGATGGCTCTGGAGGAGAAAGTGAGGCTGGTGACCTTGCACAGCTCTCCCTCACTCAAATCAAAGTCAACTGCAGATCATGTCATCATCTCCCCGATATCATGGTCCTCTTCAAGAATGAAGGACAAATACACAACTCTTTGTACAGTTCTTGGTGCGGTGCCTGACACTCTGTAGGTATTTTACAAGGACAAACAGAAAACTAAAAAGTAAAATTCAAAACATGCTTTTCTCACCCTTTCTATCCTCAGGAACATAGATCAGAAACCATAGATCTAAACCAAAGGGAAGTCAGAGACTCTCAAATCCAGGGGTGGGGAACTTGAGTCCAAGTTTTATAGAACAAATCCTTTTATTAAAGGGATTTGTTCTGTGAAGTTTGGATTTAGTCAAAGGGCTGTACTTGAGGACGTAGAGGGCCACATGTGGCCTTGAGGCCACAGGTTCCCCACTCCTGCTCTATCTAGTCCAACCTTTCCATTTTATAGATTAGGAAATCTGAGGCCCCACTATATTATAAGCAGAGGTAATGTCTTCTTTATCTTTCATTCCAGTACCTACCACAGTAGTCTATCCATAGCATTCCCTTAATAAACAACTGTTAAAAAAAAAAAAGAATTTGCAAGTTGTTATTCATTTTGACTTTGCCCATTCTAATTCATGTTGCATACTTATAGCCAAAGGAACTTTCCTGAAGGAAAGACCACAAGGAGTCTACTCAACCAACTCCAAAGGCTGCCTCTAGGATAAAATATAAACTCTTCTGATTCGCTTTTGGAAGCCCTCGGCAACCTGGCTCCAGCTCATCTTTCTAGTTCCTTGAACAGTACTCCCCTTTCCACATGGCAATCCAGTCGAATTAGTCTTCTCTCACCTTTACAAAAAAACACTCCAGCTCTCTTTGCAGGGGCTTTCCCTCATGCCTGGAATGCACTTCATCCTTAAGCCTGCTTTGGAGAAGTGCTCTCTTCCCTTAAGATTTAGCTCAGGCATCATCTTCTGCATCCCACCCATCATTTTCTGATCCCTCCATCTGCGAGTGTTGTCAGTTCCAATACACTTGAATTGTGTGTGTGTGTATTAACTTTATATTTGTGCTGCATGTATTTACATATGGACTTCTCTCCTTCCCATTAGAATGTAAGTGCTTTGTGAGTAGGGATTGATTTCTATTCATTGAATTTATATCTTCAGCACCTAGTACTTCGCCTTGTATGCAGTAATTGCTTAGCAAGTACTTATTGATTAATTGATTTTACCTTTGCTTTTCTTGGGAGCTGCCTCCTTGCCCATCCTGGGCACCTGTGGAATTTCCTTCATATACTGGGGTAGGTGTGGGTATTCTTTGCCATACTGCATGGGGGGCATCTCCTTACCCATGGGAAGGCCATCTTTGCCCAAAGGCATGTGAGGTACTTGTTGTCCCAGGGCCTGGTATTGGGGTATCTGAGCTGGGATTTGAGGTGGAAGCTGTTTGATCCCATAATAGGCACCGCCATGAATGGACCTGATGAAACTGAGATAAATGAGGATCACCACTCCCAGTAGCTGTAGAGGGGTCAGGGGAACAGCCATCACCTGTGGAAGGAAAGAGACGTGTCAACATTGTGAAAATCTGAAGACTGATCCTATTGGGGGTGTGATAGTCTAAAAGAGCCAGTCAGAGAAACTGATAATTCTGCAGGAAGTCACTATAAAGGAGACTGAAAGGGGGTGAAAGGAGATACTGCATGCTAAAGGAAGAAATAGCATGAGCTGGCAAATGGAGGCAGTGGGTGGTGATGGGAGCAAAATCCTTAAAAAGATCCGATGACCTCTGGGGTGGCCAGGTGGCCCAATGAGTAAGAGCGCTGGCCCCAGAGTCAGGAGACCCGGTATCGGTTCCGGCCTCAGATACTTAACACCCACACAAAAAAAATGGCCGTATAACCTTGAGCAAGTTACCTAACCCCAATTGCTTTAAAAAAAAAAAGATCCAATGACCTCCTCCAACTTGGGATTTAAGCTTTAAAAGAAACAATGATGATACTTTGAAAGATCTGTAGTTTCATGAGTATGCCAATGAAGATGGACAGAGCTAATAAAAAAAAAAGAAGTCAGTTTTTTCACCCATTGAACAGGTCACCTGTTACTTCAATTCTGTCCGTTTAAGTGTGAAAATTCAGGCTACCAAGGAACAAGAGAAACCTTCCTAATTAAAGAAAATACGTATGATGCTATTATTTCTATTATCTCTAGAGTGAAATGCCATTTTTTAATTGATTTTGATAAATTAAGGTGACTAGATGGTACAATGGATAGAGTGCTGGATTTGTAGTCAGGAAGACCAAGTCCATGTCTCCCCTCAGCCTCAGATACTTGCTAGCTGTTTGACCCTGGGCAAGTCACTTAACCTCTTTGTGACTCAATCTGTCCACTTGCAAATTGAGAGAATTATACTCTGTGGTCTCTGAGGCCTCTTCTAGCTCTAAATCTGTGATCCTGTAATTCTGTAGTAAAACTTCCTTAAAGTGTATTGCATTAATTTTGGGGGACCTTGGATAATCACTTAACCTCTAAGGACCTCAGCTTCTAAATCTGTAAAACTATAGACTTGAAAAAAAATAATTACTTCTGCTTAAATGATTTTTGATAATTAGAGTTCAATCACTAATTTAAAATTTACCTTCGAACTATCCATGAAGGGAAAAGTTTATAAGTAAATTCAAAATATCAGATAGGTGTCTGATTTATGCTGAAAACACTGTTTACAAGTAAATACTATTTATTTTAATATGAAATCTGTGCTAGTGTGTTGCCCTCTTATCTATTTGAATTACACATGTTTTGTTTTGAAGGCAAATAGTATCATTCAGAAGGAAAGAGAATAGTTAAGTATGTGCTCAGGATGTGTAAGAAGCTTTCTAAAAGAAACTGGGAATTGACAAATGTGGTCCAAGGGTCCATAGGTCTGGAGTTTCCTTCTGCTTGTCCTTAGGAAAAAGACTTCCTGGCTGTCCTGGGAGTGGGGAGAAGAGAAGCACTGTACTGAGTCTTTCTGTTTAACATGTAGGGATGACTGGCAGTTAAATTTGGGATTACAAAATTCTAAGAGGTCGAGGCTCTTGGATATTCAACCTAAGACTCTATCTGAGGGGACTGGATCCAGAGGGAGAGGACCTAAGACCAAAGGGAAGACAACCCAGCTCTTAGAGCTGAGGTGGGACTAGGAACCTGAGGAGGAGAAAAGGGCCTGAATATTCAAGAGAGTGAGCTCTTTTAAAATCTAGGTGCTTGTTGAATCAAGGACTGGTAGAATGAGAATGATCTTTAAGAATTTTCTTTTTTGCCTTTTTTTTTGGAGGGCAACTGGGGTTAAGTGACTTGCCCAAGGTCACATAGCTAGTTTTTGTGTTAAGTGTCTGAGGCTGGATTTGAACTCAGGTCCTCCTGACTCCAGGGCCAGTGCTCTATTCACTGCACCACCTAGCTGCCCCAGAATGAGAATGATCTTGATGCAGGTGTGGGTAGCCTCTCATAGATCCTACAGGCTTCCCTAGCTTTCCTTTCTTTATATATAGCTTGAAGCAGGGTTCTCATACACACATAGTTCTCTTCCCCTGATTTCCTTAACATAGGGTAAATATGAGGTTTAGGAATTCCCTGGTCATACCCCAAAAAACTAGGATAAGCAAGAGGAATTTGGGGAGGTGACTAGAGGCAGAAGTCTATAGGAGAGCTTAAGTTTTTCCTTTTATTTTCCCTCTGTTCAATATACTACATGACCACAGTATGCTGAGTACCTGGGTCTTGTGGATGTAGGGGTCATTAAAAAAAGAGAGCATATTAAAGATGTGCTATTTCTTATCATTATTTAGCTAAATTTTAAACCTAGTCAGTGCTAGTACTCAAATCTGTTGTGGCTTGCTTATAGAGATTGGGGGGAAGTTAGGGAGAGAGTGGTTTATGTGTTTGCAGTCTGAGTGTCCTTTCGTGACCAATGTTGAGACAGCAGATTTTTGGGAGGTTTCCCCATATAAGTTCCAGGGAGAAACTGAGTTGACTGCTGAATTGTTGACTCAAGGAGAGCATTATCAAACAAGCAGCTTGGATATTACAGCCCCTTGGTAATTAATATAGCAATACACTGATTTTTGATGGCCTGAAGATGGGCACATGAACCAGTTGGGTTGCTTACCTTACTGTGGCACCCTGTATATCACGCTTATAACTGTACTAGGAGCTTTTTACAAATATTACCTCACTTTATCCTTAAAACAACCCTGGGAGTTGTTTATTCCTATTTTACAGATGAGGATACTGAGGCAAACAGAGGTTAAGTGACTTACCTAGGATCACACAACTAGTAGGTATCTGATTGCCAAATTGAATTTGGGGCTTCTTAGTTCCAGGTCTGGCACTCCATCCATTTCACTACCTACTTGTTTATGGACACATAGTCCCTAACGTAAATTATATGAATTATATAATTATATGAAGCTCCTTTTCATAAAAGAAGAAAGGAGCTGCCTTGGAAATTTGATGGTATTTCCTTATGTATGGTGAAACGTAATCCGAGTAGATGACCACTAGATGGCAGACGAAATCCATGTTGTTGAACTTGTTCTGTGACTTTTTTTTAAGTGTACTTATTAAACCCTGGGAATGTGCTTTCTTTTCTTATACTCTATGGATCCTGAAACTCAAAAAATAGCGATGTATATAAAGCCTATGAAACTATGGCCTCTTGCCACAATGTTCATTCAAAGGGAACCAAATCTTTACATTTGTTAAAACTGGTATCCTACAGAAAACTATTTAGAAACAACTTGAATTTTATTCTGGTGGGACATTGTTTCCCAGATTTCTCACACTAATATTTTCTTTTTATTCCATTCTTTAGGATCATTTATGTCGTTCTATTATTTGGTAATATTAAGAATGTCAGCAGATACGTATTCATTAATCTATTTAATAGAAATCTCAATTACAAACCTTACTGCTTTGAAATATTTCTAAGTTTAATAATGTTATCTTTTTTGATTGGAAAATCAGAACAAATAGATATCTGATAAACTCTCAATTCTGTAATTTTAAGTTATCAATTTTAGGAATATTTTGTTCACCAAGATAAAAAAGTACATAGCAATAAATTGATAGGAGATAGAACTTACTGATTATTATTCATTGAATGAATTTATAATTGCTGTGTCTCAGCTGGAAAAGACTACCAAAAAATTGAAGTAATAATAGTTATGCATTCATAAATGGAATATTTTTTTCTAGTTCACTTGTCAAATCTGTTGTGGGAAAGCAACAGGTATAAATGACATCCAACTATAGTTAAGAACAGAAAAAAAACCTTAGAAATCACCTAATCCAACACCATTTTTTTTTCTTTTTGGAGGGGGAAAAGCAGGGCAATTGAGGTTAAGTGACTTGCCCAAGCTCACATGGCTAGTAAGTGCTAAGTATCTGAGGCCGAATTTGAACTCAGGTCCTCCTGACTCCAGAGCTGGTGCTCTATTCACTGAGCCACCTAGCTGCCCCTAAACCCATTCTTTTATTGATGAATCAGCTGAAGTTGAATTAATTCATCTAAGGCCACATATCTAGTGAGTAGAAGAATTAGGGCTTGAACTCATGCCCTCTGTCATGGCATGAAATATTATCTCTGATCTAACATGGTGATCTCTATTTATGAAACGATCTTTCAAGGCTTTGATTATAAAGTTAAGAAAGTCAAGGTTGTTTTGAAATGGGAGAAAAAACTCAGCTAAGTTACCAAAGCCTAAATTACTGTTCCACATATGACAGAAACAACTTCTGGAATATGGTAAATTTGTAGATTGTCTTGCCAGAGCTCCTGGCATTTTATTGACACTTGGCAGTTAGATGGTACAGTGGTTAGAGCACTGGGCCTGGAGTCACCAAGACTTATCTTCCTGAACTAAAATCTGACTCTAGACACTTATTTGCTATGTGACCCTGGGTGAGTCTTAACTCTCTTAAAAAAAATTAATTAACTTATTTATTTTCAGTTTTCAACATTCAGTTCCATAAGATTTTGAGTTCCAAATTTTCTCCCCCTCCCTTCCCTCTCCTCTCCCCAAGACAACATGCAATCTGATATAGGATTTACATATATATTCACATTAAACATATTTTCACATTGGTCATGTTGTAAAGAAGAATTAGAACCAATGGGAGGCACCATGAAAAAAAGAAACAAAAAAAGAGCAAATAGTATGCTTCAATCTGCATTCAGACTCTATAGTTCTTTTTCTGGAAGTGGATAGCATTTTCTGTAATGTTAACTCTTAACTCTATTTGCCTCAGTTTCCTCATCTATAAAATGAGCTAGAGAAGGAGATGGCAAATCACTCCAGTACCTTTGCCAAGAAAACCCCAAATGAGGTCACAAAGAGTCAGACATGACTAGCTGTGTGACCCTGGGCAAGTCCCTTGACCTTTGTCTGCTTCAGTTTCCTCAACTGTAAAACAGGGCTCATTATAGCACCTACCTCCCAGCTTTGTTGTGAGGATCAAATGTGATAGTATTTGTAAAACATTTAGTGTAGTACCTGGCACATAGTAGGCATTTAATAAATGCTTATTCCTTTCCCTTCCTTACTAGTACTTATTTTGAGTATATTACATTATTTTAAACAGTTTTTAAAAAAATTATTTTTAGTGTTTCTATATTATTTTACTTGTATCAGGACTCTGTTTTCTTTTGATATTTTATTTCATGATTTTTTTTTCATTTCCACAGACTCAAGAATGTATTTATTACATCTAGGATCCCCAAATTTTCATGGAATAATATAATTAATTTAACACAAATTCATGTTAAAATTTAAATGTGTTCATTTGTTCAAAATTCCAAATATATTAGTTACACACATTTTTGTTGTTGTTGTTGAGTTGTTTCAGCTGTGTTTGACTCTCCATTACCCCATTTGGGTTTTTCTTGGCAAAGATACTGGAGTAGTTTGTCACTTCCTTCTCCAGCTTATTTTACAGATGAAGAAACCGAGGCAAATTCACATCCTCCTTACTCCAGGGCAGATAGTCTATCCACTAAATTACCTATCTCTCCGTGTTATACACATACCACATTCAAATAATTGTTTTCTTCACTAGGAGAGACTCAGTGTTTGTTAAAACATGTCCCTGCCCTGACAAAGTTTATAGTCTAGTAGGAGGATATGACATAGATAGGGGTAACTTACAACATTATGTAATATGATCATCAGGAAAGGATGACACAAAATGACTTTAGAAGTTTTCTAGTATATTAAGTGGAAAAATTCTTATACTGTAATTTTAAACTTTGGTCGAGGTAAAGAATAATATAATTTCTAGGCTTTAACAGAGTAATGATTCCAGGTAATAAAGTTTATCTTGGGTTTTTAGGAAATATATAGCAGTGTTCCTGCTGCCTTTTCCCTGTTTACACATGAGGACAAATGATCTGATCCATTGAAGGGAAATGCCCTGAAGGAAAAAGGAGATTGAGAAATAATACCATTGGAGGGTTAATAGTGTTAATACAGCACAAGGAAATAAATGGCATCACCAGGTATGTGAAATGGGCTTTGTTGGTGACAGATAAACATAATCAAAGCAGTAACAGGGGCCAGGATCAGAACCTTGCCTCTTTATCTTAGTTCTTGTTTAATTGGATGCTAAGTGAGCTTCATATCTCCGGCTGTTACACAGCTTCTGGGTTTCTTGGGGGAGGGGGAGGAGAAGGGGGATCAGAGTCCTTGAATTGCATTTTGGGTATGCAGAATTTTAATAAGAGTTTACAAAGGAAGGCATTTTTTAAAGTCAAAGCATTTTAAACTCTAATTTAGATGATTGCTTAAGACCAAACAGGTAATCAAAAGAATAGACTTAATATGAGCCAAGGGGTGTTTTTTTTTAACCTGCCTTTACTTAGATGTTGTGAGTCACATCAGCAGTAACTATGCGGCTCAGGCTGACTGTCAGAGAGATGTTTTCTGGTTATCCTATCTTAGCAGATACTGGCAGAACCAGCAGATGGTCTTGGAAAATGAAGAGCTTATATCCAGGAGATGTCAGTAGAGAGCACCTTGGCAGCTAGAGCCTGGTAGGAACCACAAAAAATGCCCAGTAGAGAAAAGATAGGATGACTAGGACAAAGATCCCCCACTCAGAAAAAATGCACCCAGCAGGGGGGAAGGGAGCGAATAAGCATTCCTATAAAGTTTACTATGTGCTAGGTTCTGTACTAAGGGCTTTTTTTAAAACAAAATTTCATTTGACACTCACAACAACCCTTCAAGGCAAACATTATTATTATCTCCATTTTACAACTGAGAAACAGAGGCAAACAGGTTAAATGCCAGGAAGTTGAGACATGACCCTCAGAGAGTAGAATGTGATGTAACCAGAGAGTATCAGCAGCTCTGTAATATCAGAGGAGTAAATTGCTGTGGAATTATACATGCGCTGCTCACATACATTCCCTATATGTGTGCCCTGGGTACGATTGCCCTGGCAAAATGAGTTCTGGCTACAGTCCTCTTTGTGAAAATCCCCTGGTCATGTGTGTCTCTGTGTATATCTTCTTAGTGTGTGTTCCTTGGGCATGACTTTTTTCTGAATGTCTCCTATGCCCTCACTTACAGGAGAATTTGCTCATATGTATCTCGGGAGATATTTCCTTATTCATTTATTTGCTATGTTGTTTTGTAAAAGGGATTTTGTTTTGAACTAATGTGCTTGCAGATTTGACTGGTGAATATAAACACAGTAGTAAGGGCTCATGAACTATGGTTTTGAGTGTTGAAAACCCTTTAGTTCCTACTTGGCTAAATAGTTATGCATCCGGACTGCCTAAACAAAGAGCACCAATCTTTGTGGTTTCAAATTGCTCTGATGTTTTTTTAACTACTTAACTGCAAATGGATCCTTTTCCATACATAATGCCTGTAACCTATATCCATGAAGCATTTTAAGGCTTATAAAATGCTTATAGCCTACAACAGAACATATGCATATACATAATATAATGCACATATGTATATATGTGTTATGTATTGCATACATGTATATATCATATGTGTATCTCTTTTTATCTCTATCTACCTACCTATCTATCTATAGCTTAGCACAGTACCTGTTACATCATAGGCATTTAATGTATGTCAACTGATTTGGCATTTTGCAAAGTGCCATAAGTTTTCTTGTGGGAGCAAGCCAGAGTTTTGCCTTCCCCCTTCCTCCTTCTTTCCTGCTTCTTTACTACTGCCACATCAGCATTAGGCCTCTTCAGGAGTCTTTCCACCTCCACCCTTGTTTGCTACACCCTTATCAGCATTAGGCCCTTTAGGGATTTTCAACCTCCACCCTTGCCGGCATTTGCCAAATAAGGACATGAACAATACCCTGGTTCCCTGTCTGCCTCCCAGCCAATGGGAGAAGGGACAAGGGGGGGGGGGTACAGCTCATGCCGTGACCTGGCAATTGCCGGAAAGGGGGGAGGTTGAAAACCCGTAAACGGCCTAATGCTCATAACAATGGGGAAGGGAAAGGGGGGGGGGGGGGAGGAGGGAAAGGGTTTGACTTTGTTAGGGTATTCATTCTTGTTCTGTCTTCTGTAACATGCCTCCTCTCCCTGATCCTCCATGGAGAGCACCACCCTCTTCCCATGGGAAAAGAGAATAAAAATTTCCTGTTTTTATCCTGAGAAACCTCCATTTTCTTGATTCAATTTTGAATGGCGTTTTTCACCCCACACAGTGCTTTAACCTATATTACTTCTTTTTTATTCACACAACAACCCAACCCTGGGATATAGGTGGTATTAATCTCCCCATTTCACAGATGAGGCAGAGATAGATGTTAAGTGATTTGCTGTAGCACCAATGAAATGTTCAAAGTAACCAATGGTGACTATGAATATGACAGCACAGTTCTGAATGGCAAAATATAACAGACTTTCCATATAGAAGACAGAAGTAAAACATTGTCTCCTTGCCTGTGTCTTCTCTTCTCCCTCCCTGCTACCTGCTCTTACTCCCAGTTTCCTGTGGGCTCTGTTCTACTCTTCAGCAAACTCTTCCCACCACAGATTCCATGTGATTACCTTTGGCCTATTAAGGGGCAGGGGAGATCTTCAAATTCCTATTACCATTACATTTGCCCAGCATCACACAGCTAGTGTCTGAAGCCAGATTTGAACTCTGACCTTAACTCCAGGTCCAGGACTCTATCCAACATTCTAACCAAGTTCTTCTGTACCTGAAAGGAATACAAAATAAATAATTTCCCCCCTAATATGGCAGTTCTTCAAATATATGAAAGCAGGTATTGTCTCTCCCTAAATTCTCTCTTCTGCAGATTCCTTATATGTCATATTTTTCCTTACCTGTCACTGCCCTGGCTTTCCTAGTTGGAATGTGATTCAGCTTATTAATGTTCTTTTTTTTAAGTGTGGCATTCAGAAATGGTTGAAATACTCAAATCTGCAATCTAATCAGTGTAAATCACAATGGAATTTTTGTTTCCCTGATGTGGAGATTACAAACCAACAACTAGATATGTACATATATACATACATGTTAAACAAATACTAGATTGTGTTTTTTTTTAAGCAATGTTTCACTAAAAATAAGTCCTATTAAGCTTATGATCAACCAAAATCTCTGGGACTTTTCTATGGGAACAGTTATTGGCTAGGTTTCATTCAACCTACACTGACACAACTCCTTTAATTTTTTTGAACCTAAATGTGGATATTTCTATTTGTTCTTGCTAAATCTCATCTGGAAGGTTTCAACTCACTATTATAGACTATAGAGATCATTTTAAATCTCTATTCTATTATGTAGCATAGTAGATATACTTCTGACATGTTACCTGAAAATTTGATAAGTATATCTTCTGTGTTTTTATCCAAGTTATTGATTAAAAAATATTGAACAAAGCAAGATCATAAAGCATGACTTTTCCTAGGTAGCCATATATTCATGTCAACATTTATTAGGTAGAGTCATTTAACCAGCTGTTTAACTGTTCTAGTTATCATTCAGCACATATTTGTCCATCTTGTCCAGAAAAAATATTTGTCAAATACTCAACTAAAAGATATACTGTGTTTAAAAGGCTCACCAGATCCACAAGTCCAGTAGTACCATAGAATTTTATATTTGGAAGGGAATTTAGAGGTCATCCAATCTCTCATTTTATAGATGAGAATACAAAAGCCCTGAAAGATGATGTCACTTGTTCAAAAGCACACAGGGAGTAAAGAGCAGCTTGAGATTTAAATCCAAGAATGAACAGAGCTAGGAACAACTCTTTCTTGTTGATCTCATCAGCTCCCATGGATTTAATTAACATTTCTATGCAGATTGGCCCCAAATCTAAAAATACAGCAATTTCTCTCCTGAGCCATAGTTGCACATCACCAAAAGGAGCTGGACAGCTCCATTTGGACATTCCATAGTCACCTCAAACTTCAATGTGTCCAAAATGGATCTCATAATCTCACCCCTCCAAACTTTTTCTTCCTAATTAAAGCAAATATTTTGATAACTATTTCAAATATAATTCATTTCCTTGTATTTTATCTTATTAATTTAAAGCATTGTTCTGAGGAGTCCATAGGTTTTACTACAGTGCCACAGGGGTCAAGGAAAAAAAGGTTAAGAACTCATGGAGGGAGTTGGGAGGAAAGTTAGAAGGGGAAAAAGAGAAGGAAGTACCAGAGGAGAAAGACAAAAAGATAACTCAGTATAGAGGTTTAGAGTATACCACAAATGGGGGCAGAACATGTCTGCTGATCTATTGAGAGGGACTGATGAATAGTTAGACAGCTAGGAGGACAATTAGGGGAGCACAGTGCTGTGAAAACCTGTGGAAGGGGGAATACTATGGAAGAGGAGATGGCACTCAACAATGTCCAAAGCTACAACAAGATCAAGAAGGATGCCAATGGTCCATTATATTTAGCAATTAAGAGATTACTGATAAACTTGGAAAAAATAGTTTCAGTTGAGGGATGTGGTTAGAAGCCAGACTAAGAAGTATTGAGAAGTGAGTGGGTGGTAAGAAGGAAGAGGAAGAGTATGATAGTTTATGAAGAGACAGAGTTGGGTGAAGGTTTTTAAAGTCTAACAGTGGTGATAGTATAAAGTTGGATAGAGAATATCTAGGCGTCTTCATAGATGGAAAGTTCACAAATTAAGAGTCAAGAGGGTGTGACAGAAGGAACAAATTACTGGAGATAAGAAGAGAGATAATATAAGAACACTAATAGATGAGTTGCTTCTGGCCAGAGGGGCCTTCTCTTCCTCTGATATTGGAGAAGAGAAAGAGAGAATGGATTCAACTTTAAATGGATGCTTTCTTTTTCTCTGTATATTAGGCAAGGACCTTGACTGATAGGGAGGAGGTGGAGGATGACTTGAAGAAAGAAGAGGAGATTTGGAAGAGATGCTATGGGGAGTTCTATTAAGAGAGAACTGAAGAAGAATAAAAGGATTACCATGCAGCAGTGAAATTAGAGAATATAAATTAATAGTTAGCCCTGTTAGCACAATTATTTGACTTTTCCCAGAGGTATTCAGTAGCACACAAATAAAAGCATAATAATAATATTAAATGGTGGGATCAAACCAGGGCTAGGTTTGGAATGGTTTGAGTGGCAGAAGGACAAAACAGAGTACAGAAGACAGTATGAAACTGAACTGATGAACTATAGGGCTAAGATTTCACAGAGAAGAAAGGAAGATCAGAGCCACTTTGAGAGACTGGCAAGCAGAGAATGATGGAGTGACTGCTTAGTGGTGATAATCATTAAATATCAAATTTATCCAAAGTCTGAATTAATCAAACAGACTGCTTTGCTTTGCTTTAAAATGCCCTTTCCTGTGTCTACAACTTGAAAGACCAGATAAAATAGGGAATAGGTATTTCCCCCCCTTTGTGAGAGGATGCTTGAAAATTCAGAAATTCTCTGGGGAATACATCCCAGATAGGCAAGACAGAGACATATTGAGAAAGTAGATCTCAACTATCTTGTCATTTGTCCTGTATTCATGTGGACATCATAAATCTGAGAGACACAAACATCTTGGGATGGTGCAAAAACATATAAAATCTTTGTTAAATCTTGTATCAGGCAGTCAGAACTTAACTTCTGACTTCTTGTATGTACAAATACACTAGCTCTATCTGGCTTTAAGGGAATAAATACTAAAATGTGTATCACCTAGACTGTTTGTCTCCTTTAACCAAACTTTCCAGGTTAACAGCAAAGATGAACCAAGGAAGAATCCATACTCCCAGTACAGGATACTCCATGTCCAGACATTGAGAATTTTCCCTTTCTGTGCCCAAGGTCTGGTATGTTCTTCCTCTTCTCTGCCTCTTACATTCCCTGACTTCCTTCACACATCTCAGCTAAAGTCCCACCTTCTTGAAGAAGCTTTTTGCAGTCTTTCTTAAGCTTAGTGCCGGCTCTCTGAGACCATCCCTCAATTTATTCTACATGCATCTTGTTTGTATAGAGTTGTTTGTTTATTGTCTCCTCTGTTAGAACTGTAAGCTTTTTGGAAGTAGGGGGCTGGTTTTTTTTCTTTTATATCTACAATGCTTAGTACAGTACCTGGCATATAGCAAGCATTTAATAAATGCTAGTTGGCCAACTTATTGAATGAACAAAGCAGAGGGAGAATTGTAATGCTTATAGTCTGAGAGAGTAATTTCAGCATTTCAAACATAGAGGTTGAAGATATACAGGTGATGCTAAGACCAAAGATATAATCAGGTCTGTATGCAATTAGGTAGAACCAACTTGGGAGTTGACGAGGCTGATGATCTAAGAGGAACAGATAGTGGCCAAATGAAGACTAGAATCCAAGTTTCCTTTTTCTCAGTCTAATGTCCCTAACATACCATGTTCAATTTAGAAATGAGTTTTGTTTGATATGACTTGTTCATAAAAAACCCATAGTGGAGTTAATAGGGCTCTTTCTTTTCTAGATGTCAATGTCAAATGACATTGATGGGATGATGGGACCTGGACCCCTAAAAGGAAAGGACCATGTTTTTGAAAGCAACCTAGTCCCTAAATTTTCCCATACATTTCAGCAGCCCAGATCACTGCCACCTCTGCTCAAGGCCCACCCCAGCCTACCTAGATCAACTAATTAGCTTATTTGACATTCCTTTCACTGTCACTCTTGGACCACCCCAGACTACTTGCATATATTGTTGTGGTTGGGTTTATCCTTCATTTTCAAAGAAATGACATCAGGGAGATGATGACATGACTTGCAGTTGACTTTGATTTGAATGAGGGAGGACTGGGCAAGGCCACCAGCCTCACTTTCTCCTCCAGAGCCATCTGGGGCCAGTAACCAGATATTCATCAGGACGACTAGAGATGGCCCAGGATGCAATGAGAGACCCTGGCCCTTTTAGGTTAAGGCCTTTTCAGGTTCTCACTTAGAGTGAGGTAATGTCCATTCAGTGAATATGTCACTTTAAGAAGTGAGTCAAGGTGATGAGGTATGGGTTCTGGGAACCTCCCTTGATCTCTGATTAAATCTTCCCATTTGATGAGGCATTTGCATGAGGCAATAAGCCTTATATTGTGGCTAGGCCCAAACCTCTGTTTGGCATTCCTCTGTTACTAGACTTCCCACCTTGAGCTTATCAAAATATCAATTCATCCTTGAACTGGCCTAGCCACCATTGTCTGTAGTTTCTAGGTGGCCTCCCATCCTTAATCACTCATTGACCTCATTAACTCCTCCTGAAGACCCTCCCCAAACTCCTCCTCTAGACCACCCTTAGATTCCTCCCACAACCTTCAGTATATAAGACCCCATCCTGTCTTCATGTTTGTGAGAGTGCCATAGAATGACCTAGCACAGACTTACTGTGTCTAATACAAGCGAACTTTTAATAAACTTTACTTTTCTTTGGCTGAGAAGACTTGAATCGAATTCATTCGGCAGGACCCGGCATGTTGGTATTTTGGGGCCTCCAGAGCAACCCTAACTCTCTTTATGGGTAACCTCTTCAAAGGGATGACCTCTTTAATTAGAGAAAAAGAAAAAAAAATCAAGCTGGGAGAGGAAAATCCTCAGGGTTGCTGTTCCAAAGAGAAACAGTTGCCATTGACATTCACTCTAAACCAGGAGGGTCCAAAATACAGCCATTAAGTGGAGTTTCGGCAGGGGCCTATTGTGGTCCAATCTATGAGTTTAGTTACCACTCCCTAATCCCATCTAGATCACCTAATTAGCCTACTTGGAGTCCTTTCATTCTGGTATCTGGCCCACCCCAAACTATTTACCACTGCTTAATCCCATTCAGATCCTTTCACTGTCCTTTTTGTATATACATCATTCTCACCCCCATTAAGTTGAAGACTCCCAAAGAATCTGGCCTGCTGCTGCTGGTTACAATAAACCAAGTCATTTGAGGGGAAGAAGGTTTGAGTGTGTCAATTCATTCTAGGCAGACACCACCCTGTATCCTGATATTTTGAAGTTCCTAACAACCCTAAACCGCATCCACATATTTAATAATCCAGACTAGAATTTTTCTGGAGAAAGACCTGGCCCTTATCAGTTTCTATGATGAAAAGGAAGAATCAAGAGGAGAATGGATAAATATGTGAATTGATACAAAATGAAGTAATCAGAACCAGGAAAACAGTGACTATAACAATATTAGTGTCAAGGACAAAAGTGTGGATATGAAGAAGAGATGAAAAAATGACACTTTCTCCCATCTTTGCAAATGGGGAGAGCTATAGGTATTGAACACTGAACATAGCTGCTTGATATTGAGAAAAATGATTATTTTCTTATGTTATTTTTTTCTCCTTTTATTTTTCAATTCAAAGCCCTGTCCTTGACAGGGTTGACAATAAGACAGTCTCTTGAATCTTGGGCAAGACCCCACCTAACTGGGAGAGTTTACTTTTCATTAAAAGGTAAAGAGAATCTAATCTAGGTGAATTCTGGCCCAAGGTGTTCAATTTAAGTGGTATGGGTGGAGATAGATACCTTTGTCTAAATTGCCTGGGGTGGGAGTGATCTGGCTTGAGATCTTTTTGTCCAAGAGCTCTAACGAGATTAAAGTCATTTCTCTCAGCCCCTTATTAGGGAAAAAAAAAGTTCACCTCTCATTATAATAGTAATTCTCTCACTAACTGTTAACCAATCAGAATTGATTTTCACCTTCAGGGACACCTGTTTTTCCAAGGGTATCTAAACATTAATTGGCCTCCATTAGGGTCTTTGGTTTCTGAGAGAACCACTGACCTCAATTTATTATCTGCTAGTCTAATAAATAAATTGATTATTACCCAGAAACAATGTCTCTTAGGCTTTTCATTCATTTCAATATGTTGCTTAGCTTTGCTTAACTGCTTTTTTTCTCTCTCTCTATTCTATTAGGGATGGCTCACTGGATAGGAGGAAATAGAGATGAAATAAAAACAAAAGCTCTCAATAACAATTTAGATAAAAAAGTATGTGGTTTTTAGAATCTGATGATATCCCTTCGTTGAATTTTTGAAATAAGCAAGTGTGCTACCAAAATCGGTAGCATACTTGTTTGTTTCTGGTCTGATGACTTACAAACAGAATCTTTCTAATTCACTAATTTCCCAAGTATTATCAATTCTATTCTCTCCACAATTCTCATGTTTCTCTTTTTTCTCCATTTACTCAGACCCTGCCCCCCCCCCCATTACCCTAATTGTAATAGCCTTCTAGATGATCTCCCTGTTTCCAGTCTCTTTCCCTACTCTAATCATCCCCCACACAGATGCCCAACTGATATTCCAGACCATGTCCATCTCCTTCTCAGAGATCATCAGTAGCTCCCCACTGCCTCCAGAATAAAATATAAACTTTTCATCTTGGCATTTAAGACTGACAATTGCTTACCCCACTCTCCAGGGAGTAGTTCCTCAGGGCATATTTCACAGCATTCTTGGGTAACCTGTTGCCATGTCTCCCTACCTTAACATATGCTTCCTAATACCAAAATTCCAAAAAACCTCTCTCCCTAAACTTTAAGCTCATTTCCTCTTTTTCTGTCCTGGGAAGAGGTGGAAAACATCTGGAGAACATTTCTTTCCCCTTGAAATAACCATTCACATACTTGAAGTCTGTTTTTAACTCATTTTACTTTGGCCTCTCCAAGCACAGTAGTTTCATCAAAGTACAAAATAGTTTAAGCAATAAAAGGTTCAGTGGGAACCCTTAAAGAGAAACTTCTGAAACAGAGTAAGTTTTTCTCATGTAGTAAAATGAACATTGGACTGAGAGAGTCAAAAGACCTAATTTCCAGGCAAGACACTTCTCTCTGAACCTCAATCTAAAATTGAAGGGTGGGGTGCTGTATTGCCTCACTGGAGGAGAGTGAGACCTAGATTTGGGTCCAGAATACTGGCTCTGTTACTAATTGCCTATGTGTCTTTGGGCCTCAGTTTCTGTAAAATGAAGGCTAGGAAGGAAATAATTAGGTGCTAGGCACTGTGCTAGGTGCTTTACAAATGTTAACTCATTTGATCCTCACAGCAACCCTGGGATGTAGGTGCTGTTATGGTCCTACTTTATACCGTGTTTCCCCGATAATAAGACACTGTCTTATTATTTTTTTGGACAGAAAAACACCAGAGGGCTTATTTTCAGGGGAGGGCTTATTTTAATGAACGTTGACAGCAATTTTAATAAACAGGTAAATGTGAACAAAAAATGTACCTTTATTCAATAATGAATTCAATAAAGAACAGGATGACGTGCTCACTGCTGCAGCTCTGATTGGATGCAGCTCGGAGCCGGCATGCGTTTCATGGGGGGAGGGGGGGATGGTGCATACAGAGGGTACCGTAATGTAGTGTGTAGCGCAGGGGATCACCTTCACTACAGTAGCAATCTCAATAGGGCTTATTTTCGGGGGAGGGCTTATTTTAGAGGAATCTCACACAGTAAGGGGAGGGCTTATTTTCTGGATAGGTCTTATTATCGGGGAAACACAGGTAGTAGAAGAACCTGAGGCAGGCAGTGATTAAGGGACTTGCCCAGGGTCACACAGTTAGTAGTGTCTGAAGCTGGATTTGAACTCAGATCTTCCTGAGTCCAGACCCAGTGCTACTTTGTTGCCTTTAGACTGGACTAGCTAATCTAGGAGGCCCCCTCCAACTCCAAATCTAAGATCTTAATTGATCTCTAGTGTCCTATCCAGCTCAAAAGTTCTGATTCTACCACACAAGTTGGGACAAAATCTGTAAGGCCCAGTTCTATGATTCTCTTTTAGAATATTTCTTAATGCATGTTATAAATGAGCTATTTTATAGTTCATGAGTATTTGCCAACTTATTTTGCTGAAGGAATTCGAAAGAGGAAATAAGTTAGGCTACCTTCTCACTTTCAAATGTTTTGTACTTTCTTGCTATGGATAAAGATGAAAAAAGAGTGGCCTGAATACCTTAAGGAATACCATTTGGGTAAAATTTGTAGTCTAACCTGATCAGAAGTCAGGTTTTGACAGGATTATATACTATGTGCATTTCAAAATAATAATTGCATCTGTGTAGCCTTTGATGGTACACACAGTGCTTTCCTCAGAACAATTCTTTGCCATAGGTGGTGTGACAGTGTTACAGATGAAGAAATGGAGATAGAACAAGATCAAGTGACCTGCCCTTGCTAGTAAATTGCAGAGCTTGGATTTAACTAGTGAAATATTAAAAGAAAGATTTTTCAAGACAAATTAAGGCAGAAAACAGAGAATGTGTGTGATGTATCTGTGTTAAATTATACATTCTTTGCTTTGGAAGAAAATCTGGGATGCCAATCTTAGCTTTATTACTGCATTAATACCACTTGCATAGATAACTCTGAGTTGCTGTTTTGTTTGGGGGACAGATGCTGATTATACCTGGGTCTCCTGCTTCTTTCTTTTTTCTTACTTAATTTCTGGATAATTCAGTGCTCTAAAGGATCTTAGAAATAAGATGGAAAGGGAAAGTAAAACTTAAATTTGCTAATCTTATTTCTCATTGTTAGTCTTAGTGAAGGGTTTGAAGAATTAGTTATCAGGGAAAAAAATTATGTCCTACATTTGGATTAAAAAAACATCAATTGTAGCAGTAAAGGAAAGGGGAGATATAGTTAGATGAAAATTCATGTGAAACAGATCTAGCAGTTAGAGCAGGCCACAAGCTGAACACATGTCAATAAAATGACATGGCAGCCAAAAAAACTGGTTGATGAGGAAGGCCACCACAGTGTCCAGAATGGAGGTGGCAAAAGAACTACTCTAGGGTGGCTAGGTGGCTCAGTGAGTAAAGAACCGGCCCCAGAGTCAGGAGAACCTGAGTTCAGTTCTGGCCTTAGACACTTTAACACCCACACAAAAAAAACTAGCCATGTAACCTTGGGCAAGTTACTTAACCCCAATTGCCCTCCAAAAGGCAAAAAAACCCAAACCAAAACAAAAAAAACTACGCTAGGTCAGGTAACTTCTGTTGCAATGACTTTTAGGGCTAGCTGCCACATTTTAAGAAGATTATTTACAAAGGCAGTATGTCCAGAGTGAAGCAGGTAGGTTGGTGAAGAAATTGAAGATCATGTGACAGTCAGTAGGATGAAGTAGAGAAGAGAAGATTTGGTATATGCAGGGAGGAGATGTAATATCTGTCTTCAGATCCTTGAGAGTAGAAAAAAAATGGATACATTAATACCGTTTGGTTCCAAATAGAAATAGAAATGATGGGTGGAATTTGAAGAGTAGACTTTGGGCAGCTTTCAGGGAAAGATTTTCTAATGATTAGAACTATCCCAAAAGGGAATAGAAGACCTTGGAAGGTAGTCTATCTTTCTATCATTGGAGGTCTGATCAGAAGGAGAACAATTCTTTGGATATTGTAGAGTGGATGGGTTGTCCTAGGCTACTTCTGAGGTCCCTCCCAACTCTGAGATGCTATGATTTTGCAGTTTTGTTCAGGTTCAAATTCATGGTCCAGATGGTCTAATTCTTAACATGGAATCCTAGAAGAAGAAAGCCTACCTCAGATGCTACTCACTACTGGAGGGGAAAGAAGTAAAGGGGTTGATGGGCATGGGAAAGTGCTAATATCCATTTCTACCGGAATGCATCTTTCTTTTCTACCATTCTGGTCGGAGACTCATCCTTATGATTTTGAAAAAAAATTATATCTAAAATTAGTATTGGGGATAAAGTATGCAATCCAATTTTCCATGTGAGCCTTCTCTCCACCATTGGCATCATATGTGAAGAGTAGACTGTACATTTCAACATTTGTTATAGTAAATAATGGAACAGGAAAAGTTCCTGAGCCAAAGAGGTGACTTTTACACAAGCTGTGTCTTTACCATTCTAAAACATCTGGTTAAACCCATCAGCTCATTGAAAAAAACAATCTGGTCAAATCCATCAGCTCATTGAAAAAAACAAACTTCTTTTGGGAGGGTAACCGTTTGTTAAAGTAAAATTTTCACTTCCTAACTGGTTGTTTTGGTATACTGTAGACAATCTCAGTCATCTTAACTAAGGTTTTCCTGAGCTTTAAATAACCTTAAATAACTTGATGCAATTCAAATACTAAAGCTTTTATAGCACATGTGTAAAACATATTAATTCAAACCATCATAACTTGGAAAATAATTAACCGATTAGCCTCGAGGTTGGCATGATCTCCTTCAGTCAAGATGACAATCCTGCCAAGTTTGTAGTATTTTTTTTTTAGCAGTTCTGAGTTATACAAAAACCCCAAAACATCTTGACAATTTCTTGGTCAGTGAAAATGTGTATTTTCCCCCACTTGTCTCATGTAGCCCAAAATCAGCAGAGTCCATTCATCTGACCCGTTCCAAAACACATTTAGACAAAATTTAATCCCCCCATTAACTTTTGAACAGGGGCATCAAAAACATGTTCTTGATCAATTATTAACAGCAAGAGAGGGTCTAAAGCCTATGCCCTTTTTAATCTTCCATTTATGGAGACAGTTAACCTTCACATTAACATCTAACTCTCTAATGGTCTTTCAAAGACAAACATGAGCACGGCAAGGAGGGAAACCACAGCTATCTTGGGACGGTACATTTCATTTATGTAACACGTGGAGTTTATTTTGAAGGAGAGCAAGATGGATGTGCTGTCAGGGAAAAAAGTCTAAGGTTTTCACAGTTGATCCATTGAACATATTTCAGACAGGGGTATGATGGAAGTAGAGAGAGGAGAGGCTAAAGAATTAGGTGAGAGGCACCAATTTGGGGGGATTCATAAGTCAAGGAAACTGAGTATGGGAGACTTTTTTAAATGAGTAAGACTTGTTACAAAGCATATGCATTAAGGAAAATGTAAAAATTCCACTAACAAGAAATATTCATAATTTTTATATTAAAAAAATCTGAATACTTGTGTGGTATAGTAGAAGAAACATTGGGGTAGAAATAAGAAGATTTGGGTTGTGGTTTCAACTTATGTAGTTCATAAGGCTTTGGATTTAAATAAATTCAATCTGGGAAGGGGCTCTCAATAATTATTATAGTTATGTAAGCAAAAGAAAGCAAAAAACAAACCAGGTATGTGTGGGAGCTAGCTTGAACTGGTTCATTAATGCTCAATATTAAAATTTTGATGTGAGCCCTTGGAAATTGGCAACTTCTGTAAATCGAACTTGTTTTACTCTTTTGTTACTTGTCTAGACATTAGAAAGTGATGGAGAAAATGTTAATAATGCAGATTAAACTTAAAAAGTACATTGTGCCATGCAATCTGGCCAGAAAGTTGGTTGTTAAACATTTACTAGCATACCCTTGGGAAAAGCTCTTAGTGCCCATGTACATTTTAGGCTAACATAACGTTTTTAATATAAGATAAGCCTTATTTCTTAAAAATTCTCTCCCTCCTTCCCTTTCCCCCCAAAATAGGCTTGTACTTGAGCCTATAAATAATCAAAACAATTCTCCTTTATTTTGCTGTGGTCTTCTACCTTACCTGGAAACCTGACATGACTTCAGGCAAGTCATATCCCTTTCTCTAGCCTCCTCTTCTCTAGTTTCTTACCTGTAGAATGAGAGGTTTGGACCAGATGATCTCTAAGGTCTAAATGCTATGCTAATTAGGATTTCCTATGGCTTGTTTTGTCTGTTTTTCAAGTTCCCAAGTTTTTTCACCCTACCATGCTAACCAATATCTTTACCCTTTCTCTTTGCAGTCATCTAAAAACAAATATCAAATCTAAAACATTTAAATGGTGTGAGAGCACAGACTTTGTGAGGCCCTGCACTACATACAACACCCCTATTACTGAAGTGTTTGTAGACTTGAGGGGCAAGGGATTTTTGTTTTCTGTTTGATGGCTTATTGTTTTTTTTTTTTTTTTAGAGCTCCCATTCTCTTGTTCTGAGCCTCATTTAGAAATACAGCTTATAAATTGTCACCCTGGCTGTCATTCCAGAACCTGGCAAGAGTAAGATACATTTCCTAAATATTATGTCTACGTTCCTAAAGCAATTTTAAATGTGTACCCTGCTTGATTTGCCATATGAGAAAAATCAGCTTCAAAGACCCATCTCCACTTGTTCCCTTTCCATCTAAGAGGACAGCTCAGCAGCTCTCTTTGAGCTGATTCCAAAGAGATTTGGCTTTGGAGTTCAAAGAATTGAAAACTTTTCTGTACAAGGATAGCAGTATGTTGGGCTTGTCTGAATGGCAGTGGGGGTTAGGATGCCTTTGAACCATGATGGAAGGACTTAGGAAAATTAGAAAGTAATAATAGGTTTACACTTACTAAGGGAAGAAAAGGATCAGTATGCATTCATGTAGAGAAACAGAAGGCTTCCTGAGCCATTGTTAGGGGAACTGAATTGGAAAAACTCAACCTCTGTCCCTTAAAAACCTCTTTATAACAAAGACATTTCTATAGAGCTTAATTTCTAGATAATGTTTATATCCTTGGCTCTTGTTGAGCTTTAGAATAATACAAATCCCAAGCCAACTTAATATACAGTTCCTTTGTTGTGAAAGGGGCAGGAAATAAAAGGGAAAAACCTTACATCAAAAAAAAAATCTGAATAACTGCACTATAAAACAAAACAAAAAGCAAATAATAAAACCTCCTTGCTATAATAAATCACTCTATGAACATCTATCTGTAAGATGCTTCCTCCATGATTTCATGATTCTGTTATGTTCTGTGAAAATCTGGAGTGAGACGCAGCCAAGTGAAAGGACCCACAAAGGACTATAGGACTATGAGCATTAACAAGGGTGGGAAGTTAAAAGAAGGATCAGTATTCTCTATTCTTTGTAGTAAGACCCACCTGTACTGTAAAACTTCATAATTTTACATTCTGGATTATTTTACCCCTTCGCATTTCTCTGGTTTTATGGGCCACACAGCCTTGCCCTGACCGTCTTTCTCCTCGCTTTGTGGAAATTAGCCAAAGATACAATATTGACAGACTGCTCATTTTTTTACGTGGGATGATTCCCCAGACTTATTTTCTTTGCTCTACTTTCCTGCTGGTTTACAACCTTTCCTTATGCAGCAGTAAAAGCTCTTGGAAAGTCCTTTGAGGAATGAATTAATGCCACTTAGCTGTATTTCCGTCAGCTGCCCTTTGATGGTTCTTTTAAAAAGAAAGGGAGGGGGTGACTTTGCTTCTTTTTGTAATTTTCCTTCCTTTGGTTTCATGTCACCACTCCTCAGAAACTTTTAGTTCTACTCCAAAAGAGCTTCGCTAACAATAAAAAATGTCTGGGAAATATTGTCTAAAGACAAACATCATCTTTCAGACAATTTTTTTTTATTGGAAAGGTATTTCTATTATAAATAGGCACAGTTCAGTCTGTGTGTGCTTTTCTTGTATTCCTTCAAATACCAGAAAGTGTGTCTGAATTCCAGAGAAGTGGAACATGATCTTGTTCTCCACCCTAATAACAAACAGATTAAGAACTGGTTGTTATGATAGCCTTCCTTCTCAATGTGGATCATAACCCATTTTTTGCTTTCCCTGTTCTGTGTTTTATTCATTCACTGTCATTTTGTGTTTCATCTGGGTCTAGCTTCCCTCCTGGAACACCGAATCTGAGAAATGTTGGAGTACTTTCTCTTATTACTATGGGGCTAGGAATAGGGAAATGTGAGTTTGGGGACCAAATCTGATGCTTTGCTGCCTGTGTGGCCTTGGGTGAGTCCTTCAGGCTTTGTAGGCCTCAAATTCTTTTGCTACAAAATGGGAAATGTAATGACATTCCAGGTTCTAGATTTGTATAATAGAAAGACCACTGAATCCAGGAGACCTGGATTCTAGGTCTAGCTGTGGTGCTAATTAGCTGCATGATCTTTGAAACATAATTTCCTTTAACTGGGCCTTAGTTTCCCATTGATAAAAGGGGTAAGAGATGAGGAGTTAAACTAAATGGTCTCTTAACTTCTAGCTCTAACAATCTCTATCAGTGCAGTGGATAAAATTCTAGGCCTGGAGTCAGGAAGTTCAATTCTGGCCTTGGACACTTAGTAACTGTGTGACCCTGAGCAACTAATTTAACCTCTGTCTGTATTAGTTTCCTCAGCTGTAAAATGGGGATCATAGTTGTACCTACCTCCCAGGGTTGTTGTGAGGATCAAATGGGATAATATTTGTAAAATGCCTGGACCACAGTAGACACTTAATAAATGCTTGTTTTCTTCCCTTCCTTTCATCTTTTGATAGGAACAGCACCATCAAATTACAAAGTTATATGGAGATAAGGATATCTCACATCGGGGTTGTTGTGAGAGTCAAGGCAAATCATTCATTTGGCATGCCTTAATTAATGCTGCATAAATGTCAGGGATTCTTATTTTTATTTTAATTCCTCAAAAGAATAAAGTTAATTAGTAAGAAAAATTAGTTTGGATAAGAATTGTGGTGAATAGAGTTCCCCACACTAAGTAAACCCCCAGATACCATCATATGGACAGTACTTCAGTTTTTATATATGGTTGTAAACATCCTCCAGGCTTCTACTCTTTCCCCCTTTTGCCTTAAACAAGGACTCTCAGTCTCCTTTCTTCTTCAACTTATCTTCCTGACTGATCTAATTTAACTTGTTTCCAATTATCACCCACTCCTCATGTTATCATTGCTACATTTTTAGAAATGGACCTGAAGATGCCTTCACAGATACATGGATCTTTACTGTGATACATGAATCAATAACATAGGTTTTCACAGATATCTTGAACTCCAGCTTGTGCAAGACTTACATGAGGAGGTAAATAATAAGACTTTGTTGTTGAGTAATTTGAGTCAGGTGATCTCATTTGTGAGCTCATTTGGGGTTTTCTTGACAAAGATACTGGAGTGGTTTCCCATTTCCTTCTCCAACTCATTTTATAGATGAGAGAAGTGAGGTAAACAGGGTTAAGTGACTTGACCAAGGTCATACAGCTAGTGTCTGAGGTCAGATTTGAACTCAGGTCTTCTTGACTGTAGGCAGGACACTCTACCCACTGTGCCACCTAGCTGCCCCATAATGACAAGAACAATGGCCATCATTTACATATTTCTATAAGGTTTGCAAAGTGGCAAAATTGATACAGAAAAAAACCAAATACAAATACTTGGATTATTCCTATCTTCCTCTGATTATCTTTAGAACAATGTTAACTTGGTACCAGAAAGAGCTCTTAGAAGTTGAATCATTAGTTGTCTCTAGAGAAGTACAAGATATTAAATCAAGAGGATAAAACAATGGCATTCGGTAACCTCAAAAGATAATTGTTAAGAGAGAGAGGCCCCCTCCAGCCCTTGGGGCCCATCAGCATCTATGTGATTTAATCTTAGACTCTTAAATCATGTTCCTTGCTCAACTGTATCAGAGACAAGCTATAAAATTCACTGTAAATTAAGAACTAAGTTAATAAAGTAAATTATTGATCAATTAAAATTGTAATAACTAGGATCATAGAAGTAGAAGGAACCACTAACATCTAGTTTGATCCCTTTATTTTATAAATGAGAGAAACAAGCCCCAGAAAGGTTTAGTGATTTGTCCAGGGGAATGCAATTAGGAGAGGAGGTCAAACTGGAACCTTGGTTTCCTGGTTCCCTGACCAATGCACTCTTAAACCTCTCAGAGTTAAAGTAAGCATCCTTTGATTTTGAACTGTTTTAACACATGAAAAAAACCAACTAATTTCATTCATCTGGTGTCTTACTGGTCACATATCATTTGCATCGTTCCCCACAAATATAAGAGTAAACAGTTCTAAAGATGACCTCGAGGTAAATTATTGGGCCAGCCCAGAATCATTGAAAATCCTATACCATTTCCCCAGTGCTATTAATGCCACTCTCTTCCTCCTATTCTGGTCTATCAGTGCCTATCCAAGATCTATTCACTGATGAACTAAGTCATTAAGTTGCCCATCAAATTGTGTTTCATAATCTGAGTAATAATATACATTATTCATTTACTTGTGTTTTTTTCTATTTTATTTTATTTTAAATTTTTTTTTGGGTGTGGGATGTTAGGTCAATCTCTTTTGAGTGACTGTGGGTCTCATTGAGAAGGTTGTATAAGATTTTTTTATTAATAATTGGGTAGTTGATAAGAAAGATTGGGGAAAGCCTGGGCATGATATGAATTTAAAAAGTAAAACCATTTAGGAACAGCTAAAAAGGGTAGGTATTTTACACAAATGAGGTGCAAGAGGATGAATTGAAACATAGGAATTAGATGGGGAGGAGGGCTGGTAGTTCTGGTAACCTACTTTCATAGGGAATGGATGTAAGATGGAATAATACATATATATTTAAAAGAGTATAAAAGTCTTCTAAATTCAGAAGAAATAAAATGGAGGGGGGAGAGGACAAGGGAGGGATCTTTAGAGGGGAGGGTGAGAGAATAGGTAAATAGGGGTATAGAAGGGTGTTTAGATTTATGGGAATGGGAGAATAGGGGAGAGATTCTTGGAGGGGGGTTAGGCAAGTCATAGGAGGGCAAGGTAGTGGATAAAAATAAAGTAGAAGAGGCTGGAGGGATAAGAAACAAGAGATATGCATATACATAAAAACAAAGATCAGGATAGGTTTAGGAAAGCATATGTTTATATATGTAGGTATGTATATGTGTATGTATGTATGTATCTATGGCTATGGAGAAACATATCTAAAATTTACTGTGGCCTTCTGGAAGGAGTTCAGCAGAGGGAAAAAAAGAACAAAGTAAACAAAAGAAGGCTGTATAGAGTTCTGCTTGGTGCAAATCATTTCCAAACAGGAACATCTAGAGGATGTGTCACCATGTGTAAGGAATCCCTTTTCTATTTAGAATTGGTAATGGGTTTTCTCCATGATACTGGGATTCACCTTTGGTAAACACATGCATCTCTGTTTTATACCTCATTTGATGTTGTTAATCATTGAGTAAAGATATCTCCATGATCATCAGTATCGAGAAAGCTATTATGATCTCAACATATTCATAGGAGGCACCTTGTTGGAAGAGAACCCTTGTGCCAATGTTTTGCTTCACCTCACATTATATGCTGAGGTAGTAGAAATCACATATGGCCATCCTATTATCTGTATATAGGTTGCTCTATGGACAGAAGATTGTTTAAATGTGTTGGATTGAATTTATGGTTATTGCACACAATGTCTTCTTATCTTTACCCTTTCTTTTAATTGGGTATTGATTTAGCTCTTTGTTCTAATTAGCTGATGTTCTGACTTTACATCCACATCTGATTCAGAAAAATCCCCTATGTCCATAAACATTTTTTTCCTTATTTGTTAAGATATAATCATTTAAATTTGTTGCTGATGCTTGCCAGGCTCAGGGTTTTCTGAAAGTATTATTCTTAAATATTCTTAAAGAAAGTATTAATGATACATATGTCAAGCTTCCATGTAATCCATAAGCATTTTTTTTTACAATTTCTTCATCCTGAACTATATTTTTAAACTAAACCATCATGTCCTATGACTACCTTTGTACTGACTTCATCATGTATATGTTGACTTGGTTTGAAGAATTTTAACAAATCTCTCTAGTTCATCTTCTGCCATGAATAGTGGTAAATAACTTGCAATTCTATTCATAGTGGTCAATTAATAATTGGGTAGTTGATAAGAAAGATTGGGGAAAGCCTGGGCATGATATGAATTTAAAAAGTAAAACCATTTAGGAACAGCTAAAAAGGGTAGGTATTTCTGGTATTTCTATTATCTTTCTGGGCTATTTGGCATCTTAAGCATCACAAGGATAAATGACCAAGTGTCCCTTTTAATAAAATTTCTTTTTACCTTTGGGTGCATTGTGAAAACAACTCCATCCAGGGCTTGATTCATCTCCCCAGGGAGACTCAGTGAGACATTTTTCTATTTATCTTCAACTTCTTTGTATCTTCTGGTTTAATTTACAAGTGTCAACATTGATGTGCTCAATTCTTCTAACAGTTGGTGGTTGAGAAAAGATCTCAAAATTAAGCTAATGCTTATAGGTGGCCTAAAAACTGTACAATTCTTAGTACACAGCCTCCTTTTTTTATCACTGTGCCAGCATCATTACCAAATTGTTATTCATAAAAGAAAATATTGTTCTTATAAATTTGAAAAACTCATAAAATAAAAATGAGTTACACTAGCATGACAGTTTTAGTTTTAACTGGCATGATAATATTATTTTATTCTTTGAAAATGGGCAATGCATAAATGTCATATGTGATAAATGATGATTCCTTGTGATCTCCATATGATCTATGGTAGTTAAATGTATCTAGGTGTCATAGAGGCAGCCAGGAGTCACAGTGGATAGATCACTGGTCTTGGAATCAGGAAAACCTGAATTCAAATTTTGCTCAGATACTTACTAGCTGTGTGACCCTGGGGAAGTCACTTCAACTCTGTTTCTCAATTTTATACAGCATTTGTATAGCACTTTAAGATGTACAAAATACTTTATATGTTATCTTGTTTTATCTTTACAACAACCTAGTGAGGAATATACTATTATTACCAATATTTTACAGATAAAAGTCACAAGCTTCTAATGTGCAATTCTAGTTACTAGATCATGTTTTGCTACATATTAAGTAGATAAAAAATTTTTGTAGTCAGTAGTGATGTGTTGCACAGTTTCTTTCTGTTTGTTTTTTTAACATTTCCTTGCATTATCTGTATTGATTGATAAGTCAGGGTTCCTTAAGGAGAACCTTTAGGTAACTTCTTTCAAATTGTTATGAAAAGGACAAACATGAATACATATAATCATTTCATTATCAAAAAAGAACAGAAGAAAAGGATCATATACAACTCCATGAATTTATATTGTCTATAGATAGGTTTTTTTTTGTACATATTTGGCTGAATTCAGTAGTTCCAACACTGTGCTGATTGGGCTGAAAGTGGCCCTTTCTAAACTTTCTTTTGTTCTTAAAAAAAATGTTTCGTTGATGCTCTTTTATTCTTCATTTTTTTTTTCACTATCCCTTCCTCATAATTCTCTCTCACCAAGAGAAAAAAAATTTTTTCCCATGGGACAAATAAGTATAGTTAAGCAAACCAAACAGATACATTGCTCATGTCTGACGCGTATATCTCATGAATCTCTAGTTCATGACCTCTCTGTCAAGATTGGGAAGCATTTTTAATCATTAGAATTCAGGTCGTTGCACTGACCATAGTTTTTAAATCTTTCACAGTTGTATTCTTTTACTATGTTGTAGTCATTGCATGGAGTAGGTAGGTGGTGCAGTGGATAGACTGCTGGGCCTTGACTCAGGAAGAATTGATTTAAAATTCAGTTTCAGACACTTATTAGCTGTGTGACTCTAGGCAAATCATTTAACCCTGTTTGCCTCAGTTTCTTCATCTGTCAAATGAGCTGGAGAAGGAAATGGCAAACCACTCTAGTAGCTCTGCCAAGAAAACCCCAAATGGCATCACAGGGAATTAGATATGACTGAAATGACTGAACAATAACAAGTCATTGTATAGAATATTTGTCTTGATTCTGTTGACCTCACTTTCTATCAATTCATATAAATCTTTTCATATTTCTACAAATCAGTCCCTTTTGTCATTTCTTAAGCTAAAATAGTACTCCATAATATTCTAGTTTCTTGCTATAACAAAAATTGCTGCTATAAACATTTTTGCATATATGGGTTCTTTCCTTCTTTCTTTGATCTCTTTGGATGTATAGAAGCCTACTAATGGTATTGTTGGGTCTAAGGATATCTACAGTTTAGTGAATATTTCTGTATAGATTCAAATTGCTTTCTAAAATGACTAGATTAGTATAGAGCCTAACAGTGCACTAGTGTGGAGTCATCTCACATGCAATTTACAAATCAAATTTGTATTTCTCTTGTTATTTGTGACTGGAAGTGTTTTTTTTTTCACATGGTTGTTGGCAGCTTGCATTTTTTCCCTTGTAAACTTTCTTTTCCATATCCTTTGACAATTTACTGTATCTTTTGTAACAGTTTTCCACCTCCCTTGTTATATATTATATAGTACACAGACCACAACCATATTGTGAAAATGAGTACCACGTACAGCAAAGGATAGGCATATTGTGGGTATGAGCAGCCTGCAACATATACCAAATGAGAAAAGATTAGCAGTTATTTGGTGCTCTTACATAGCTCTTATTGCTATATATTTATATCAATTCAAAATATATTGGATACTAGATTTTTATTAGAGAATATTGCTATGAAAATTTTTCCTAGTTCATTATTTCCGTTCTAGTTCTAAATGAAATGGAAATAGTTTTTCTAATTTTCTAATTAGAAATATATTAATTTTATCTCTACAAAAGTCTTCTGATTTTGTATTTCATTTATTTATTTTTGGAGGGGGTGAAGGCAAGGCAATTGGGGTTAAGTGACTTGACCAAGGTCACACAGCTAGTAAGTGTCAAGTGTCTGAGGCTTGGATTTGAACTCAGGTCTTCCTAACTCCAGGGTCAGTATGTCACCTAGTTACCCCAATTTTACATTTTATTTAATCAAAACTCTCCATTTTATGTTCTGTGACCTATAATTTGTTTGGTCAAGAACTCTTCATTTATCTATAGTTTTGAAGTGTATTTCCTTCACTACTCCTCTAATTTTTTTCATGTGACCTTTAATAACTAGATCATATATCTGCTCAAAGTCCATTATGGTATATGGTATGAGATACTGATCTAAATCTAATTTCTGCCAGACTGTTTTCTAGTTTTCCCAAAGGTTTTTGTTGCCTAATTAATCTTTGCCTTAGTAGATGGAGTTTAGAGTTTATTAAAGATTATATTATTATGGTAGGATGCTTTTGGATATCATAGGTCTAATTTGTTTCACTAATCAACATTTCTTTTTCTTAACCAGTAACTACCAAATGTTGTTAGTGATTATTGCCTTCTAATCCATTCTGCTATCTTCTGTTTTATGGATGAATTAATTCCTTTCATATTGATGGTCATGATCATAAATTACCTATTTGATCCATCACATTTTATATGTTTTACTCTTTTCCCTCTCACACACTCCCTTTGTTTTTGCAGTGAAAGAGTGTAGAAAAAGAGAAGGAATTTGATCAAATTAGTAATCTATAATTAAAGTGGTCTGTCCCTATTGCTCTTCCTCACCTTTTCACCAAATCCAGATCTCAATAACTAGTTATTAAATTTTCTTTCTCTCTTTTAAATTCTTTTTTTGTTGCATCTTCCAGTTTTTTTGTCTTGTGTCTGTGAGTGTTCCCTGTCTAACTCTACCCACTCTCACAATCTCCCATCTTACTTCTTATTTCTCTGTCTAGTTTAATGTCTACACCAAGCTCTTTGTGTGCGTGTGTGTGTTTGTGTTAATTTCTTCTTTGTCTTGTTCAGATAGAATGAGGTTCCTGAGAGTCCTGCTCTCCCCATTCTTTATTATTTATATACTCTTCTTCTCAAGTACAATTATGCAAAATGGTAAGTTCTCCTTTTTCCTTATTTCTTTCCTCTAACATTCCTTTTCCACTCCTTTCCCCCTTTAAAGCCAACAAAATAGTATAATACTACACCCAGTTACTATGTTTGTTTTACTTAAACTCCTTCTGTGACCTTTGAAGACAATAAGTTTCTGTAGGGACTTGTCTCTTTACTCCTTATTATAATATAAACATATCATCATTGTTTAGCCCCTTTTCAATCACTCACGTTGACTTATCTTTCTAGGTTTCTCTTGATTCATATATTCATTTCAAAGTTTCTACTTAGTTTTGATATTTTTTATCAGGAATGCTTAGAAATTCTTTAGGTTATTAAAGGTCCATTCTACCTCTGCCCCCATAGAACTGTGCTATCTTGTATGGAAAGTTATTCTTGATTGTAAGCTTTTCTCTTTTGCTTTTGGAAATTATATTCCAAGATTTTCTTTCCTTTATATAGTTACAGTATAGTTTTGTGTGATTCTAACTATGGTTCTTTGGTACTTAAAGTCTTCTTTTCTGGCCACCTGCAGCATATTTTCTTTGATTTAGAAGAACCAGTGAGTTCTTCCTGTGTTGGTTTTGCCCTTTCTCTCTTATAGATCTTGGCAGTTTTCTGTCATGATATCTTGAAATATGGTGTTTTTTGTTTGTTCATTGTTTTCATGTAGTTCAATTAATATAATACCTCCTCAGTTTTTTCCAAGTTAGTTGTTATTGATGTTAGATACCTAATGCTTTATTTTTTTTCAGTCTTTTGATTTTGTTCTAATATTGTATATTTCATGGAATTCTTGGATTTTAATTGCACCATTCTATTTTTTTTTGGGTAGACCACTAAATTGGATAAATGTTTCTACCTTTGGCTTTAAGTTATTGAACTCTAACTTTACTTTATAATTTTTTTTATATCTCTTGATTAATTTCTTCTATCTAGCCACTTCTAAAATCTGTATGGTCAACCCATTTTTTTTTTTCTAATCAGGCTCTACTAGAAATTGTGCACTTACTCATTTTTTCTGGGTTTATTTCTTAGGTTTATCATAACTCATAATATTCATCATTGTGCTTGGCTTTTTAATATGTATGTTTCCAGGCTCAGTTTCTAGCAGTCTGGATGCTGCTGCAACAATTCTGGATGGAGAAGCTAGATCTAGGTTCTGCCCTCTGCAAGAATCCTTGGCTTCTATCTCTGTTTCCTAATGGCTTAACACATAACTTGTCCTAGATCTCTCTCTGTCTCTCTCTGTCTCTTTCTGTCTGTCTGTCTGTCTGTCTGTCTGTCTCTCTCTCTGTCTCTCTGTCTCTGTCTCCCCTTCCACAATCCACAATTTCTCTTATGGAAATGAACAAATTCTAAATCCTTGTCAAAATTGTGCTGGTCACAGTCCCCCTGCAAGGTCCCTATTGCTTGTGCTGCCTGGATGTTACACTGCCCCTCTATTCTGGCTTATTTCAGTTACACAAAACATGAGGGCACCGGGCTGGCCCTTTCTCATGATATGGCTTTGGTTGCCAGGTGTTATCTGACCTTGTTTTCTGTGGGCTTGACTCCATGAAGTATCTATCAGCCAGTTTCTGGTGCTCTCTTTGTACAGTTCTAGATGGGATGAAGGAGCTTATCATGCTTTCCTTTTGGTTGCCTTGGTTGCCTTTATCATCATTCTTTTTTTTTTTTTTGGCTTTTTTTGGGGGAGGGCAATTGGGGTTAAGTGACTTGCCCAAGGTCACACGGCTAGTAAGTGTTATGTGTCTGAGACCGGATTTGAACTCAGGTCCTCCTGACTACAGAGCAGGTGCTCTGCTCACTGCACCTCCTAGCTGCCCCTTTATCATCATTCTTTCTAATACACTTTTAGAATTTTGAGGAAGTGTTTGTGGGAGAACTTAACCCCTCGAGGACCTTGTCACCATCTTAGCCAGGAGCTCTGTAAACTTTTGGTGGTGATGACCTGGTTCTGAATTCCCATTTGTCCCCCATAACCAAACATATTATTACCATACATATGCATGACTCAATCATTTGTTTGAAACTTCCTTGTAGAAATGTTATTGTCTCAGTGTATATCATGGCAGGCCTTATGATTGCACTGGAAAACCTTAACTATTTCATAGGCTCCATCTGGAAGTGAACCACTTTCAGTTACATTCCACAAATCTTGCAGTATATTCCTGCTGTCAGCCTTTACTCTTGCTCATATGACGTCTTTTTGTTCTAAAGTTATTTCTGTGTTTTTTTTTGACCTATTTGTTATACACTCTGGGAATATCTATTCATCCTTTTCCTCTTTTTTCCTAAGGAAGTATTAGTCTTTCTAAAGCTTCCTTAGGGTGATGGGTCCTGCGTTTTGTTAACATTGTATGGATTTTGGTTAACATACTTTCTAAATCTGCTACAGTCCATTTAGCAGTTCTGGAAGTGTATATTATGACTGGTATTGCACATGTGTTCATTACTTCGAGCTTTTTCGTCTCATTTGTGTTTGATTTCAAGGTATCAGTAAGTCTCTGGTATTTGCCAAAGCCTTTTCTTTTGTTGTTTTTTTTCCCCCTGGGGCAGTTTTCTTGCCCTCTTCCCATTTCTGGTGAATCTGTTTTATTTTCTCCACTTTTAACTTTTCTTTCTCTCGAGCATCTGTCTTTTTTATTTAATACCATACACTTTCAAATTTTTCTCATTTTTTTTAATGGGGCTCAGATGGAAATAGTCCTGTGACAAGTCACTATATTGCTATTTATTCCTTTGTATTAAGCTCTGTAGACTATAGTGAGGTGGATAAAACAACTGTTTTTTGTCACTGAATAAATTAAAATTATTATTACAACTACTTCATTATAACTACATTCTATGTCATGACCTTGGGGACTTTAGGACAGCAAAGACTTTTAGAGTTGGGAGGGCCTTTAGAAATCAGGTCCAACCACCTTGTTTTACAGAGGGCCAATTGAGGTCAAGAGTGGTGAGCTGACTCGCCACAAATCACATAATTCATTAGCATCAGAGCTGAGAGCAGGACCTCCAAGACCATGACTTTTTCTATTGGGCCATGCTATCTTCCTTGTCCTTTCATTTAATGCTAAGCATTGTTGGTAGGTGTAACTGATAAATCTGATCAAGAGGTTGAATATGACATTCAATGCTTAGCACAGTGTCTAGCACACAGTAGGAGCTTAATAAATGTTTATTAACTGACATCTAGTTACTTCAAGCATGATAACTATTGGGAATGGAAGATGCCAATGTTATTCTGCAGATCTTAAATTTGCTCTAATAATAATAGGAATTATAATAATGCATTCACAAAATGTTTTACACATTGCAAAGTAAGAACTCAGAAGTACTAGTGAGGATGGTGGTGAACATATTATCAACTTCATTTTGCAAATGAGGAAACAAGCTCATGCTATTTGAATGATGTGCTGAAGGACATAAAGGCAGTAAGTTTCATCGATGGGTAGTCTAGATTCCAGCCCAGGTCTTCCATCTCCAAATCCAGTGTTCTTTATATTACAACATCATGTTATATGTTGACTTGTCAATGATTGATTTAGAAGTTTCTAAAAGCATATTTTGACCTTTTATAATTTGCACATTACTAGGTAGCATATTTTCTTCATGATGAATTTCAGAGGTAGCTTTCATCCAATAAATATCTTTATATGTGAGGTTGGTTTTTTTTTCCTGATTCAGGCTAAAACAATGATATACTATGCAATTTTGCCTAGGGCTAGTAACTCTGCCTTTTCTCTTCTTTTTTCCCCATTCCCCCCTCTCCCAGCATATGATTGAATATGTTCATAATGTTTATGAAACAAGGTTATTTTATTGATTAAGACTGGGTCTATGCTCTTGTATAGACTACTTCTTTGCAAGTTAATTACTAAATCATCATATATGTTGACATACATATAGCACTACAAATATATTAGTTTATTTGATCCTTACAACTATATGTATATGTGTGTATATATATGTATATATAATATACATGTGTACACACACACACACACACACACACACATATAAGTAGGTACTATTATTGTACCCATGTTAGAGATGGGGAAACTTAGGATCAGAGAGGTTAATTAACTAGCCCAGGGTTATACAGTTAATAAATAGCTGAGATGGGAGTCAAACTCAGGTCTTTCTTCTTGAGTCCAATCAGTCAAGAATATCAAGCAAGGCACTATGTTAGGAGCTGGAGTCACAAAGGCAAAGGTAAAATGGTCTCTTCCCTCAAGGAGCTTACACTCTGTCACCGCTGTACCCATTCTGCACCACTATCTTTCTAATAGAAAGAAAAGTGGATTTGAAGTTAGAAGACCTGGGATCAAATACTATGTGACCTCAGGCAAATTACTTTCCCTCTCCAAACTTGTTTCCTCCTTCCACAAAATGGAAGGATTGGATTAGAGAAGCATTAAGGTCTGGTCTGGCTGTATCTCCTATGAGGCTCCTATATTGCAAACTCTTGATCTAAGAGTCCTACCTTAGTGATCAAAATAGCCATACTTAGCTTATCATTTTAAATTCATTTCATTGCTCAACCTTTGGTTTTGGAGACAAATAGAATAAACAAATAAAAAACAAATCACTGAATCAGTGAAACCATGAAAGTGCAGATTAAATTGGAGAAAGTATTTAAAGACTTTGGTACATTCTAAAATTGAAGTTGGTTGTATTCTCATATCAGAGACATTATTTGGTTATATAGGAAGGAAAGGTAAGGAGATGGAATGAATGACCTAAAGGTATTTTCTTTTTAAGACAGTAATTAATTTACCTTGATGGTATCTGATGACTATTTGCAACATGCTTGTTGGGTCCGCATTTGAAATAATCACTAGTATAAATCCTTTATCTTCAAATCACATTTTAGTTGTGAATGTATGAGCTGTCTATTGAAAGGTTTACTGATTATGGTAGTCTCTTCATAATATAATCAAAGGATAGGGATAAGGGCACATTCCCAATATTTCCTAAGGGATTCTTTCAGTGTCTGGGTTTTCAAAAAATATATAGTAACTTTTTCATCATTCTTTTCTGGTGAATCTGTTTTATTTTTCCTGCCTTTTACCTTTCTCTTGCATATCTGTATTATCTTATATAACATCATATACCTTCATATTTCTCCATCCCACATGTGATTCAGAGACTCTGAGGAGGTATCATTATATGGTGATCGACTTTTTGATATTCCACTGAAACAGGGATGATGTGTTGCAGTGTATTTGGTTTGGAACAAAACCTTCATCATAATGAAATGTGACTTTATGAAAGAAATTCTCTTAATCCTCTCAAGACCTAAGCCAGGTCATCGAGGGTAAATGGGAGGTATTTGAGGTTTCTATTTTCCAGAAAAACATGTTGCATCTACCAGCTGTTACCAAGAACATTAATAAAAATATTGTCAGGTTAGAGTTATTGCTGTTCCCGAACAAAAGACAAATGTATATATTTTTTAATCTGGACATATGAGGGTTTAAAAAAATATTGTTGTAGAGTTTTCCTGGCTACTTTTCCTCAGTTCTTTCCAAGCTCTGGGCTGGAGGAACTCAAAAGTTTCTGTGCCAAAGTGAAATATTAAATGAAATCCTTGTGTCTGCTGAGCATGAGGATTAATAAACTGTGGGGAAAAAGGTAAGATCCCAAATCAGCAGAGAAAGAGAGAGATAGAAGGAGAATGAACTTATACTGTAAAATTTATAACCTTCTGACACATGAGAAAATCCCATGGGGAAATTAATGGCTAGCATTCATACATAGAAGAGCCTTTGGAAGGTGTGTTAACCCTTTTAAGATCTTATACTACTCGCTGTATACTTGCTGAGGTAATAGATGAGTCTGAAACTAGATGAGTCTGAGAAAGTGGGTATCTTTAACAAATATGAGAGATGCATGATGAAGAACAAGATCAAGAACGATAGAAATGATAATAACAATTATAATAATAGTTGGCACTTACATAGCATTTTCAGGTTTGCAAATATTATTTTATTTGAACCTCAAAGTAATCTTGTGAGAAGGTACTTTAGGCAGTGTGATCTCCATTTTCCAAGTCACATAGTATGTAGCAGGACTAAATTTAAACTGAGGAATTTTGACTTCACCTGTAGACTATAATCTATTATTGATCAATCAATCCACTAATCAATCAACATTTATTAGGCGCTTGCTATGTGTCAGGCATTGTGCTAAGCAGTGAGGAGACAAAAAAAGGCAAAAGACAGTCTTTGCCCTTGAGGAGCTCACAATCTAATAAGCTGGTTTTCCAAAAGGGAAGTCTAACTCTTTTTTTGAAAGTATTCATTTAAAATAACAAATTTAATGTCAAAGGAAGTTCCTAATTGAGATGAAGTGTTACTCAAATGGCAGTATAGAGTATAGTAGGTAGCTAGAGTAGACAGAGCACTAGGTCTAGAATCAGGAACACCTGAGTTCAAATTCAGCTTCAGACATTTATTAGCTATGTGACTCTGGGAAAGTCACTTAGCCATTGTGTGTTTCAGTTTCCTTATCTGTAAAGTAGGGATAATAATACCACCTACCTCCCAGGGCTGTTGTGAAGATCAAATGAGACAATATCTCTAAAGTTGCTGTTGTTATTTATATAGTAGGCAATATGTAAATGTTAACTATCATCATCATCATCATCATTAATTATTTTTAGAGTAGTCAATAACATACTGTATTTGGAGTCAGAAATATATGGGTTAAAATTCCCCCATGACAGTTACTAGCTGTGTGACTCTGGGCAAGTCACTTATACTCTGTCTCTTCCTTCCTTCCTTCCTTCCTTCCTTCCTTCCTTCCTTCCTTCCTTCCTTCCTTCCTTCCTTCCTTCCTTCCTTCCTTCCTTCCTCCCTTCCTTCCCT
>NW_027187308.1:8118803-8133686 GCF_028583685.1 Petaurus breviceps papuanus
TCTCTCTCTCTCTCTCTCTCTCTCTCTCTCTCTGTCTCTGTCTAGTCTGTCTGTCTGTCTCTCTTGGCTTTTTGGAGGGGGGAAGGCAGGGCAATTGGGGTTGAGTTGCTCAAGGTCACACAGCCAGTAAGTGTTAAGTGTCTGAGGCCAGATTTGAATTCAGGTCCTCCTGCCTCCACGGTTGATGCTCTATTCATTGCACCACCTAGCTGCCCCCAACCTCAGTTTCTTTATTTGTAAAATAAGGGAGATTGGCCTCAGTTGCCCTTTGAAATCCCTTTTAGCTCTCAATATATCGTCCTATGGATGGATGATAGATTAGGATGGGTAAACTGGGAATGTGGAGGTGTGACTACCCTCTATACCCAAGTATTCTATGAATTTTCTGCACAATGTAGGATAAATGGAACAGATAAATTAGTTGGGCCCCAGTTTAACTCTTTTTAAATAAGGTTTACTTGCCACACAGCTCTTTTCTATGAGCAATATAAGGATTAATGATGAAGTTATTTATTAAGCGTCTTGAAACTGTGCAAGTCAGTTACTCAGTTTGTTTCCTCACTGATAAAGTAGGAATAATAATAATAGCAGCTACCCGACAGAGCTGTTGTGATGATTAAATGAAATAATATTTGTAAAGTGCTTTGCAAGCTTTAAGTACTACATAAATACCAGCTATCATTATTACTGCTATGACTAATACAATTAAATTAATTAACCATTTATAAACCTGCCATGTTGAAAGTTCATACATTTTATTTTTGTCTTTGTATCACCAGCACCCAGCACATTATCTGGTGCATAGTGTTCAGTTGCCCTGATCTGTCTGACTCTGCGATCCCATGGACCATGGCACTCCAGGCCCTTCTATCCTCCTCTATCTCTTGAACTCTGTCCAAGTTAATTCTCTTGTTTCCATGACACTATCTGTCCATCTCATCCTCTGCCATCCCCTTTGCTTTTTGCCTTTAATCTTTCCCAACATTAGCATCTTTTCTAATGAGTTCCATCTTCTCATTATGTGAGCCAAAATATTTCAGCTTCAGCTTTAGTATTTGACCTTCCAGTGAATTAATTTCTTTAAGTATTGACTGATTTCATCTTTTTGCTCTCCAAGGGACTCTCAAAAGTCTCCTCCAGCACCACAATTGAAAAATATCAATTCTGTGGTGCTAAGCTTTCCTTATAGTCCAACTCTCACTGCCATTCATTGCTACTGGAAAAACTATAGCTTTGTCAGCAAGGTGATATCTCAGCGTTTTAGTCTGCTGTCCACATTATGACAAATTTTCTTCTAAGGAGCAAGTGTAATAAATCCTTACTGAATTAAATTAAATTGAAGGTGAGAGGCCAGTGTGACAGTAGTTAGCTTTAGAATCAAGAATCCACAGGTTTAGGAGCAGCCTCATGGTATAGTGGATAGAGCACTGGCCCTAGAGTAAGGAGGACCGCAGTTCAAATCTGGCCTCAGATATTTACTAGCAGTGTGACTTTGAGCAAGTCACTTAACACTGACTGCCTCAAAAAAAAAAAAAAAGAATACCTAGGTTAAAGTCCTGCCTTTGACCTATACTAGCTGGGTGACCATAAGCAAGTCTCAACTCCTCTGTGCCCCAGGAAACTTTTTAAGACTATTGGGGGCATGTGATATGTACATAGTTAAACTATAATACAAGGAAAGGAGAAGTGTTGGTAGAGGAGAGACTGATTTTAATAGAGATTTCTTAGAAACCTACAGTATTCACAGTACTATGATAGATATTGGGTGTGACATAAGGTTAGGGATGATGTGGTTACTGCCCTCATGGAACTTACAATCTTGTATGGAGAAAAGACATGAAACATATACAATATTACATGATAAGTGCTATAGAACACTTAGCAAGGTTTTAGTATACTGGAAAGAGCCCAAGACTTGGAGTTAGGAGGGACCTGGACTACAATTCCTTGTCTGACATTTAGCAGCTGTGGGACTCTCAAAATCTGAATTTCCCCATCTCTAAAATGTAGATAATAAAATTTGCTTTACCTACCTCCCAGGATTCTTAGGAAGAAAACACTTTGTATCTCTCAAAGTGCTATATAAATGTGAAGTGTTACCACTAGAATTACAAAAGCTGTGAGGTCTGATGGGAGAAGTTGTTTCTGACCAATGGATCAGGGAGGGCTTTGAGGAGGAGGCAGCATTTCACAGACCTCTCAGAGTGAGAAAAGACCTTGGTGAACATCTAGCCCAACTCATTCACAGAAGGAAGTGCTGTGGTATAGGGCATTTAACTTTTGCTTGAATAGATTTATTACCCGTCACCATCCTGATTGCCTCAAAAAAAATATCCAAAGGAGGGCAAACAAGAGTAAGTGACTTGTTCTATCCACTGCACCACCTAGCTGCCCACTCCTTTGTACATTCTTAATAGCTTTCTGAAACTATGGTCCCCTGACCCAAACATCATAAATCCAGATGATTTCAACTTTAAAGGATGGGTAAGAATTCCACAAAAATTCTTCTGAAGGCAAAGGCATTGCCTTCCCTCTCATGATCCTTTTTTTTTTTCTTCTTTAAAGCAATCGGGGTGAAGTAACTTGCTCAAGGTTACATGGCCAGGTGTTTCTGGGTGGGTAATAAGTGTCTGAGCCCGGATTCGATCCACGTCATCCTGACACTGGAGCCGGTGCTCTTACTTTTACTCACTGTGTTACCTGGCTGCCCCCCTCTCATGATCCTTAGCAAATGTAAAAGGAATGATCCTACTAAAATGAAGCTTTAACACTAGTTAATTTTAAAGCCCAATCTCGGCCCTAGAAAAAGGATGAGGAAATGTATCTCCCTCCTTTACCTGGAGACATAGGAGACTATGGGTATGGAATGTCACCTACATTATCAAATGCCTAAGATGTGTAGGTTGGTTTTGCTGAACTGTTTTCTTTGCTATAAAGTAAGGATCACTGGGTTTGAGGAGTTGTAGGGAGGGAATATGTATAGAAAAGACTGTGATACAAAACCAAAAACCATTAATAAATCTTTTTTATTAAAGTGGTGGTTTTAAAACAGAAAAAATCAGCTCTGAGATTCATGAGCCTGAGTAACCTAGTGTAAACCCTCAGAACTATTTAGAGATGGCTCTGGAAAGCAAGCATCTGCCTTTTAAATGTAGTAATAAAGTGATTATTACCTCCATTTAATTAATTACTTTGTGAATGAGTAGGACTAGATGTCCATCAAGATCTTTTCTCACTCTGTGAGGTCTGTGAAATGCTCCCTCCTCCTCAAAGCTATCTCTGATTCACTAGTCAGAAACAACTTTCCCCATCACTTTACCTAGAGTCAAGGATATGTTAGGGACATGTCTCCTGAAACGAAAACATAATCTTGATGCTGGGACAGCCAAGGTCATTCCTTTGTCCACGACTTACATTCCCATGAAGACATCTGACACTTGCAATAATGATCAGGGATAATACTGTTTGGTTATCAGATGTTCTTCACTGCATTCAAATGTACAGTTTATCTTTTAGGGAATATATGAATGAGAAAATTGATAGATTCCAAATTTGCATTTGGAAAAATTTGTCTGGGATAGACTAGACTGGTAGGGACATTTTCTGCTTAGGACATTTAGATCTAGCTGTGTATATTTTTGCTGTTTTTGTTCAGTTGTGTCTGACTCTTTGTGACCCCATTTGGGGTTTTCTTGACAGAGTTACTGGAGTTGTTTGTCATTTCCTTCTCCAATTCATTTTATAGATGAGGAAACTGAGGCCAAGAGGGTTAAGTGACTTGTCCAGCGTCACACAACTAGTAAATGTCTGAGGCCAGATTTGAACTCAGATCCTCTGGACTTCAGGGCCTGCAGTCTATCCACTGAGCCACCTGGCTGCCTTAGCTGTGCATATAGACCCTTTCTTAGGATACTCTACTTCAGAAGCTGTTTTGTGAAGTTTATTTGCTTTTTTCTCCTTTGTTTGCTCAGAGGCTGGGAAGACCTTGTGAAAATAAAGAATGGCACTTCTTTGGACCTTTCAATTTTATTTTATTTTTTAAATATTAGGGTTTCTTCAAGTGATAAAAAGTATAAGACGGGGAAGACATGGTTAGAGAATAGTTTGACTGGAAAAGATCTTGGGGCTTTAGTGAACTACAAACTGAGTTGGAGTTCACAGTGGGAAACAGCAAGCCAAAAAGGTTAATGCTATTCTAGGCTGCAATGAGACACAGAATGTCCAGGCGGACGTAGTTTGCATTGCTTCTGTACCTTGTCATGGTTAGACCAGAGCTGGAGTATTGTGGGTAGTAGGAGCCATACTTAAGGAAGAAAACAGGTAAGCGGGAGCCTGTCTAGAAAAGGATGATCAGGACTAGGGACTGTATTTCTACTGGACTAGAAATAACTACACAATATCAAAGTTAATTGAAGAGACAGGGGAGGAGGAGACCTCACAGTCTTCAGGTATTTCGAAGGGCAGTCAAATCTCATGGAAAAGAGATTACATCTTTCCAATTGACCCCAGAGGGTATAACTAGGAGCAGTGGTTAGAAGTGGCAGAGTGGCAGACTTTTAGGCTTGATGTGAGAAAAATACCTGGTACCATTTAGAGCTATTCAAGAATGGAACAGCTAAGGGCACAATGGATAGAGTGCTGGGACTACAGTCAGGAAGACTCATCTTCCTGAGTTCAAATCTGGCCTCAGACATTTTCTAGCCATGTGACCCTGGGCAAATAGCTTAACCTTCTTAGGCTCAGTTTCCTCATCTGTGAAATGAGCTAGAGAAGGAAATGGCAAGCCATTACAGTATCTTTGCCAAGAAAACCCCAAATGGAGTGATGAAGAGTTGGACCCAACTGAAACAAATGAACAACAATAATAACAAGAAAGAAACAGGTTTCTGTTTGGAGGCAGACACGATCTATTACCAGAGGCTTTTATGTAGAGGCAGGATGATCACTTGTCAGGAATACAGGGAAGGAATTCTTCATCAGGGGCTGGTCTGACAACCACCAGAAAGTATCTGAGTTCCCTCCCATATCTGAGGCTGTGATTCTGTACAATAACAAATGACTGGATGTGGTGGAGTCAGAGACTGCATTTGATTCATTGCTTTACTGCTTCCTGGCCATGTGGCAAGGCATTTCACTCTCTGGGCCTCATTTTTTTATTTGCACAATGGATATAATAATAACTATTATTATTATTTTACTTATTCCACAAGGTTATTGTGAGGAGTAAATGTGATTTACAGAGCTGGAAGGACCTTAGAGGTCATCTGGTCCAATTCCCCTCATTTTATAGACTAAGACCCTTAAGAGAGGTTGTGGGGACAGCTAGGTGGTACAGTGAATAGAGCACCAGCCCTGGAGTCAGGAGGACCTGAATTCAAATCTGGCCTCAGACACTTAACACAAAAACTAGCTGTGTGACCTCGGACAAGTCACTTAACCCCAATTGCCCTGCTTTCTCCCCTCCAAAAAGGAAAAAAAAAAGAGAGGTTGTTGCTTGAGCTGAGATTTGAACTCAGGTCATCTGACTCCAAATAGAATACATTTTAACTATACTTCACTTTGCAAACCTCAAAGCACATTAGAAGAGGAAACTTTCATTATGCAGAATCATATGTGTATCTGGTGAGGCTCTCATGTCTGAAAGTTATTGCTGGATTGTCTAAAATTCTAGGCTATCAGGGGACTTCTAGTGGATTTACAAGGAAAGACATGTTAAATCTAGGACATCTCCAAGTACCAAAAAAAGCAGGGGGTAGGGTGTCAGCAAGGCGTCATCATTTGATCTTTTTTCTATTCTTTGTTATCTTTTGATTTGGGGAACCAAAGATAATTAAAGAAGGTTAGGAATTTAATTTCCTTTCTTTTTGCTTTTAAACAGTCTATTGACACTGTCTGGTATGACCCACTTTCTGGTATACATATGTAGGTCATCAGTTCTTTTTTTTTTTCTTCCCCATACTAGTGACAGATTCAATACATACTACTCTGAACTGGGAATAAAGAATAAAAACATGAAATTGGATTGCAGTTCAGGCATTCATTCATTCATTCATTCATTTGCTTTTTGGAGGGCAATTGGGGTTAAGTGACTTGCCCAAGGTCATTTGTTAGTAAGTGTTAAGTGTCTGGGTCAGATTTGAACTCAGGTCCTCCTGCCTCCAGGGCCAGTTCTCTATTCAGTACCACCTAGCTGCCCCCATTTGGGGTTTTCTTGGCAAAGATACTCAAGTGGTTTGCCATTTCTTTCTCCAGCTCATTTTACAGATAAGGAAACTGAGGCAGAGGTAAGAGACTTGCCCAGGGTCACACAGCTAGCTAGTAAGTGACTGAGACCAGATCTAAACTCACAGAAAGGAGCCTTCCTGACTCCAGGCCTGGTATGCTATCCCTCTGTGCCATCTAGTGGCCCTTTCTGTAACTAGGGCGACCATATTTTCCAAACCCTGAAATCAGGACACATGGTATGACAAAGAATATTCCTTTTTGGAAATCTCATTGTAAGTGCATGTTATTTTCTTGGAGTTGGGAATGTCTTAGAAAATCAAGGCTGTGTCGTTGCTTTTTAGAGTTGAAAATCCTTTATCTTTGATGAGTTCTTGAGCTTAATTGAATCTTAGATATAGAGTGTTTATGCTCACTAAAGAAGTTGCATGTACTCTTCCCTCTCTCAGGGATAGACTCTTCTATACACCAAATTTATTACTAGAACAAGGAATCTTTACTTGGGTGTGCGCATAAACTTCAAATGCCTGTGGACTTGGATGAAAAAAAAAATTATACCTGAATTTTCACTAAACTCCAAATGAAATTTGGCATCTCTTTCAATTCTTTTAAAACATGATTTTGAAAAGGGGTTCATAGACTTTGTCAGAGGGGTCTAACACACACACACACACACACACACACACACACACACGCACACACACAAATATTGAAAGCCTCTGCTCCAGAAGCTGGAACTTCTTAAGTTTTACTAATCTTGGTATTCTACGTGGATGTATTATAGAAAGTGGGGCCAAAGATACTAGTTATGATCCTAGGATCACTAGTTATGACCCCAGGATTTCAGCTTTACTCCTCATGAAATTTCTAATATTCTCACAAGACCAACCACTTGTTTCTATTGTCATTGGATTCTTTCTCTCTACTTTTAAATATTCATAGTGTCTAAACTGGAGATGCATAATTGTGAAAGAGATTTTATTTTATTTATTTATTTGCTTTTTGGAGGGGGTAAGGTAGGTAGGGCAATTGGGGTTGAATTGCCCAAGGTCACATGGCTAGATTTGTGTTAAGTGTTTGAGGCTGGATTTTAACTCAGGTCCTCCTGACTTCAGGGCCAGTGCTCTATTCACTGCACCACCTAGCTGCCCTGTGAAAGAGATTTTCAAAATCCATCACAAAAATAAAAAAGAAAATGAAACATTAATTACATACAGTAAATGAACAACACCAGGAACCCTTCTCAAAATCCAGTGATCCCATGAATGTCAGAACCATAAAATATTTATATTAGAGTTTAAATGAACCTCAGAGAAAATTTGGTCCATACTTATAAGCCACTCAGAAATGCCCTCTGTTGAATTCCTTAAAACTGTTCCTACAACCTTTGTATGAAAATATTTAGTGATGGTAAAGCCCTTACCTCATAAGTCAGACCACTTCATTTTCTGACACTCTAGTTGTTAGGTCTTTTAATTACTTGTAATGGGTATTAAAATTTTCTTTTGTCTTCATTCTATTTTAATTTTTTAAATTCTTACTTCCCCTTCCAAATGCTCTCTCTCTACTCCCACCTCCCCAACCCATTGAGAAGGCAAGAAATACGACACCTATTATGCATATGAAGTCATACAAAACAGTTCCATATTAGCCATATCTTCTAAAGCCTTTGCTTTAGAAGTTCAGGTGCTAGTCAGGTTCTGGTTTTCAAGGAAACAGACAAAGCCTTATACTATCTAAGTGGTTCTAATCATATGGTCTCTTAAATTACATGCACACCACATTGGTATGCTTTCTCATTCAGGAAGCCTACTAGCACTTCTTTGCTCCTGGTCTTTGTCTTGCCTAAGAAAATACAATTGTACCTATGATGCTCCCAGAAAGTCAGTTCTATTTAGATCAATAGGTCTAAGTGCTGGGCCCAGAGTCATTGATGTCTGAGTTCGAATCTGGCCTTGGACACTTACTAGTTTTTATCTCTCAGCTAGTCACTTAACCTGTTTGCCTCAGTTTCCTCAACCATAAAATAGGGATAATAAAAGCACCTACTTTTTCAGGGTTGTTGTAAGGATCAAATGAGAGAATTTAAAGTGCTTAGCACAGAACCTGGCACATATTAGGCACTGTATAAATGCCATTTAATGTTACTGGGCAGCTAGGTGGCTCAGTGTATAGAATGCTGGACCTGGAGCTAGGAAGACCTGAGTTCACATCTGGCCTCAGATTCTTACTAGCTGTGTGATCCTAGACAAATCACTTAACCCCGTTTGCCTCAATTCCTCATGTGTAAAATGATCTGGATAAGAAGATGGCAAACCTCTCCAGTATCTTTTCTAAGAAAACCTCAAATGGGGTCATGAAGAGTTGGACACTGTTAAAATGATTGAACCACAAAAACCATGACTATTATTATCATTATCATGAATAGTCTGATCCTATTTTGTTGGCAGAGTTTAGGGGCAGTATAGATTTATATAGAAGATGACAAAAGGAATCTCATAACTACAAATAGAAGGATTGGTAGAATTCATCTGGCATCAAGGGATAAGCTCTAAGGTGATTTTCATAAGTTACTTCTAGCTGCCCCCATTTGGACATGCAGTAGATGATAGCAACAAATATCTGTCTAGGGTAGTATCATACAAGTGCATGAATGGAAAGAAGAATGGGGGACCAGACTGGAAGTGTCAGTGGGGAAGAATAAGCATACCAACCATCCTGACACCCTGCCCTCTCCAAATCACTTTAGGTTATATTATAATCAAGTCTCTCCTTTTTTTGGGACTGGGGATGAAAAAGAGAGAGTGCAGAATTCTCTGTGAGTTTCACACACAAAGCTCAGAAACCCCTATCTCCTAAGCAGAGGTGGCAAAAGAAATCCAAAATATGTAGATTTATTGCCTCCATTCCAGGCCCAATGCTTAGCATAGCAGAAAGGACAAGAATCCCTAAACAAGTTCTGTCCTTTCCTCCTCAAGTATGTAGTGAGTTGGCTGATGGTGTGGCCCAAACTACTGAGAATGATACAAGCAGGGTCTGTGCATTTCCACTGCCAGAAAATTTCAAGTCTTTTTGAAGTCTGATGAATTGCTTTCTTGAACATTGCACATAAGCAGACTTCTTTAGGAAATGGAAGCCAGGTGCATTTTTTTCCCCTCAGGAGTTCCTTGGAAAAGTGTCATAAAATAGTCAAACAGCATTCTTTACTTTTGTTCTGACCCTTTTCAGAGATGGATAATATAGCACTAGGTCCAGGTTATACATGTAGAGACAGTGTTCCAGTGAATCCAGGGAGAAGGGTAGGTAAAACTTTTTAAAAACAACATTTAAAAACATGCAGAAAAAGTATCTGAATAAAAGTTATAATGGCCAAGCATGAGTTGGATTAAACTGAAACCTATTCTTATAAGATAGTAGTTCCCTAGCTAACAAGACCTAAAATGAGTTTTTGTTTTTGAAGTGTTAAGGAGCTCAAGATGCCCCATAAAATGATAGCATCAATGCTTATAAATTTCTACTGGGGGACGTTTATATATGACACAATTAGAGAACAGAATGACCAAGAGACCCGCTTGTAGTCACACAGGGCTGGGAATTTTTCTTTAGAATAAACAGAGCACCAGAAGTGGGGAGGCTGGCATCTTTCCCCTTCCACTTGTCTGATTAAAGGATCGTACCATGCCTATCAAGTTAAGTCATTCAGTCGTGTCCCCATGGACCACAGCACTCTAGACCCTTTTATCTAGTCTGTCTGAGTTCATATTCATTACTTCCATGACACTATCTATTCATCTCATCCTCTGCCTTCCCCTTTTCTTTTGCCTTCAATCTTTCCCAACATGAGGGTCTTTTCCAGTGAATCCCATCTTCTCATTATATTGCCAAAGTATTTCAGCTTCAGTATTTGACCTTCCAGTGAATAGCCTGAATTAATTACTTTATTGACTGATTTGACTTTTTTGCTGTCCAAGGGACTCTCAAAAGTCTTCTGCAGCATCACAATTCAAAAGTATCAGTTCTGCAGCGCTCAGCTTTCCTTATATTCCAACTCTCACAGACATACATTACTATTGGAAAAAACATAGCTTTGACTCTGTGGATCTTTGCTAGTAAGGTGATGGCACTGCTTTTTAGTCTGCTGTCCAGATTTGCTATAGCATTCCTTCTAAGGAGCAAGCATCTTCTAATTTCACAGCTACAGTCACTGTTGCAGTGATCTTTGAACCTAAGAATAGAAAATTTGACACTATTTCCATTTCTTTTCTCTCTGTTTGCCAGGAAGTGATGGCCCCATTGCCATGGTCTTAGTTTTTTTTTTTTTAATGTTAAGCTTCAAGTTGGCTTTTACACTCTCCCTCATCAAGACGCTTCTTAATTCCTTTTCACTTTCTGCCATCAGTGGTATGGTCTGCCTTTTGGAGATTGTTGCTGTTTCTCCCAGCAATCTTAATTCCAGCTTTTGATTCATCCAGCCTGGCATTTAGCATGATGTACTTTGCATGTAAGTTAAATAAATAAGGTGAAAATATACAGCCTCGTTGTACTTCTTTCCCATTCTTAAACCAATCAGTTGTTTCATGTTCAGTTCTAACTGTTGCTTCTTGGCCTCCGTACAGTTTCCTTAGGAGACAAGTAAGATGATCTGGTCCTCCCATGTCTTTGAGAACTTGCCACATTTTGTTGTGATCTACACTGACAAAAGCTTTAGTGTAGTCAATGAAGCAGAAGTAGATGTTTTCTGGAACTCCCTTGCTTTCTCCATAATCCAGCAAATTTTGGCAATTTGGTCTATCAAGGGCCCAGTTTAAAAGAGGAAAAACAGATCTCTTTGTGTTTGTGTTGCTGTGTCTCCATGACGTATGGCAAAATGATTACAGAATGGTTTGGGCCTTGGCTTCCTTTCAAATTTATCAGCTGTGCTGCATCTTTAAAGAGACTCAGTAAGTATGCAGACTAGGTCTCTGCTGATGGCAACATTTGTATTGACAGGCTGTGATGGATCTGTTTTCCCACTAGATGGTAAATTGAATAATTATCTTTGCTCTTTCCTGCTAAAATAAATCTCTGACATTTTGAGAAAGATGTTTAAATTATCATTACAGCCGTGCCTCAAGCCACCAAAATGTGGAGGGAGTGAGGAAAGTATATTTATTTCTTCCCTGTGGTGGCCATCCTCCCACAGTTTTGCAATTATTCCTGGGCTGTCATCCTCCCCTGTTCTAGGGCTCACCTTTATACTTTCCTTTCCCCTACCCAACCCTCTAGGGTAAAACTGGCCTTCCTGGTAGGTTGGCCTCCTAACCTGGCACAAATTAACCTGATTTTGACTTGTCCAATGTGTTACTACCGTAGATTCTACAAATGCAAAGTATAATAATTCATAATTATAATGGATCATTTCTAATTTCTTACAGAATGCTATAGACATGCTCAGGTTTTTCCTATCCCCAAAACAAAGCTAAACAAAACAAACCTCCACATTTGCCTTTTAATTTTTCTTTTTTTCTTTCTTTTACCATCCCTTCAATTTATTATCTTATAACTCTTCTCTACTGCCACTGTTAAACTCTTAGATGGAATAGTTTTAAGTCATTGTTTCTACCTCCTCATGATATATTTTCTCCTCAGCCTCTTGTCATTTGGCTTATAATCTCAGAATTCTACTGATATGAAGTCTAATGATTTCTTAATTACTAAATTCAACAATCTTTTTTCAACCCTCATCCTCCATGATTCTGTAGTTTTGTTAACTTTGTCTTTCTTAATTATTCCCTCTTCCTGGATTCTTTCTTTTCCCTTGATTTCCATGACATCTCTTCCTCTTGGTTTTCTCCTACCTGTCTGACTACTCAATCCACTTTGCTGGTTCATCATCAGTTTTCTGTCCCCTGGGCATGATTGTTCCTAAAGATTCTGTCCTAGGCTCTCATCTCTTTAAATTCTATAGCCCTCTGTGATCTCATTAACTTTTGGGGGTTTCATGATCATCTCTACACACCAAATACTAGTAGGAGGTGCTCCCCAAAGCTCTGTCTTACCTTTTCTCATTCCTTTCTCGATGTTGCTCCTTGTATAAAGGGTGAAGGAAGGGAAATGGCTGTGTGCTAGAGATACAGCTTGTCAACTCTGGTTTGGTAACCTTAATTTTCCCTGACTATAAAAATGCACCAATAACTAGTTATCCTGTGGTAGAGCGGGCAAATCTAACCCTAGTTTCTGAGAGACTGTGGTTTGCATGTTGTTGGGAGAAAGGAGTCATTATTTAGAGAGGCATGGGAGATAGAACGTGGGAATGAGTGGATATTGTTTCCTATATATTTGTAGAGAAGGTGAATAGGTATAGAGAGGAAGAGTCTTTGGGCACTGAGCCACAGAGATGCTTCTGTGTCTGCTTGGCTAAGATGTTCCCAGTGTGAATCCCCAGTTCTCAGTTGGATGCCTGGGAAAGGGCACCAAAAGAAAGAGAGCAAATGGATAGAAACCATGGGTCCATTGTTAATCCTCAAAGGGCAATATCAGTGGTTTGGCTTTAATGCGCAATTGTGATTAGATAAGATCTCACATTTAGGATCTGAATTGGCATTAAAAAAAAATACAGGATAAGAGAATTCTAATGGGAAAGTGAAAAGGAGCCAGAGCAAGTGGAGAGGTTACAATTACCATGTGTGTCTGTATCCCTAACATACTGCCAATCTCACCCAGTCCCATGGGTTCAGTTATCACTCCTTTGCAAAAGAATCCCAAATCTACATACCTATCTTCAGTCTCTGAGCTGAACACCTATCTAACTGCTGCTGAATGTCTTCATCGGGATGTCTCAGGAGCACCTCAAACTTAACATATCCAAAATTGTACTTATTATTTCCCCTCACTAAACCTGACCCTCCTTCTACCGTTCCTGTTTCAGTAATAGAATCATCATCCTGCCAGCCACTCAGACTTGACATTTTAATCTTTGAATCTTTCTACTTCCTTACCCTACCTGCCCTCAGTTGTAAAATCCTACCTAACACTTCTCACATTCATCCCCTTCTCTCCACACATACTCCCACCATACCATCCCAGTCCTTCATCTTTTCTTTTCTACACTATTGTGACAGTTTCTTAATAGGTCTCCTTGCCTCCAGCCTTTCTTCTCTTCAGCCCATTTTTTACATAGTTGCTGAAATAAACTCACATGTCTAGCCATATTACTTGACCACTCAAAAAATGATTGCCTGTTAGATAAAAAACAAATTCCTTAATCTCCCTGCCAGTAAAGGCACTCTACAGTTTAGCTCTAATCTACCTTTCTACCTTGATTTTACATTGCTTTCCTTCACATAACAGAACTCTTAGTGTTACTGATCTAATCCAGTCACTTCTGCCTCCATACCTAGAATACACTCCCTTCTGATCTTTGCCTTTTGAAATCTTTTTATTCTAGGTATAGTTAAAATGTCACCTCCTTCAGGAATTCTTCTCTGATGATTTCTCCTTTTTCTTCAGCCCTGAAATTACTTTCTCCTTTTCCAAATTTTGCTAGATCATTTTGTCCGAGGCTCTTCTTTACCCCTATTATACTCTACCTTGTTTTACACTTGTACTTGTATGTGCTAATCCCTTACAGAAGGGATTGCATTCATTCAATGATTTTTATTAAATCAAGCATTTGTGGAGCAACTAGTGCTTAGGGCATAAGGTTAGGTTCTGGACCTGTGGTCTACCTTGAATAGAGCTCTACAGCTGGGCTCAGAAAATCAACTACAAGTTTAGGATACAAGAGGTAGGGTTAAACATCAAGCTAAAGATGATTCAAGAATGTGAACTGATGAGACAAAAAAAATCAAACATGATTTCAGATTGCTATGTGTCCCTGAATAAAGAAGATAGTAGTCCTTTCATTTCCCCTCAGCTTATACTCCTTTGATTGAATTCCACTAAGCCCCCAGGAAGCCTCATCATCCTGTGATTTTGCATCAGCTTTAGTACCCATACCTCATCAGTACCCTGCCCCTCTGACTGGAAGGCTATAGGACAGAGCAAAGAACTCCCAAAGCTTCCATTTAAAGTGTGCTCCCAAGTCATCTATCTCTTAATCTCCTACCAGCTTCTCTCTTTTGTATGCCCCTATGCTGGGTACCTTCTTTCCTCTTCCCCTTTTCATCTTCCTTTTGTGTATTGTTTTTCCTAATTAGATTGTAAACTGCTTGAAGACAGTGACTATCTTTTTTTTTTTATATATTTGTATCTGTAATAGTAATGGAATTTGAAGATCCCCATGTATTGGCAAGCTAACAGGTACTTAGCACTTAGTTCTAAGCTCATGATTTTGTCAAGTATTAAGACCCAGAACTTGTGAATCCCACAGTGGGATGAACTTCCTGATGTAACAGGAAGGAGCTGGAACAGGGAGGAGGAGCTAATACCTTATATAAGGAAAAGCACAAGCAGGAAACTCAGAATTTCTTGGAGCAACCAGCATGGAGGCTGAGGAGGAGAGGCCCAGGCTGGAGAAAGTGATTTTGATTTTAAGAATGGAGCTTATGGTGGTGGAGTTTCTTCTTTCTTCTTTCTTCTTTCTTCTTCTTCTTCTTCTTCTTCTTCTTCTTCTTCTTCTTCTTCTTCTTCTTCTTCTTCTTCTTCTTCTTCTTCTTCTTCTTCTTCTTCTTCTTCTTCTTC
>NW_027187308.1:8133696-8136173 GCF_028583685.1 Petaurus breviceps papuanus
TCTTCTTCTTCTTCTTCTTCTTCTTCTTCTTCTTCTTCTTCTTCTTCCTTCTTCCTTCTTCCTTCTTCCTTCTTCTTCAGCAATCGGGGTTAAGTAACTTGCTCAAGGTTACATGGCCAGGTGTTTCTGGGTGGGTGCTAAGTGTCTGAGCCCGGATTCGATCCCCAGGTCATCCCGACACTGGAGCCGGCGCTCTTACTTGCTGTGCTACCTGGACACCCCAGTGGAGTTTCTTCTGAGAGCCATCTGGAGCTACTGCTGATATTTCTCTTCTGGGAACTTCTGCTGAGACTTTTCTTCTGGGAACTTCTGCTGAGAGCTTCTGAGAATCAGGCTGAGGAACTATCAACTTCTTCTGAAAGCTGCCGAAGACTTCTGATGGCTAGCCGAGCTGCTGAAGACTGAGGAAGCATGACTGTGGTGCTGGTACTTTGTCTGTTTTGGGTCTATGTTGATTTTGCAGGCAGAAAGTGAATTGATGAGGATGCTGGCAATGTGAATGAATGTTATTGTGGCTTTGTTAAGCCTTGTCTTCTCAGGAACAGAAACTGTGAAGGACTTGAGGTGGACCAGACACTGTGAGCTTCAATATGGAACAGGAATTGCATGGAGAGCTGGACAAGGAACTGGAAGCTGTCTGCTTTTGAACTCAGGTGGCAGTTAGTTAGATTCAGGCAGTAGCTGGGACCATGGAAGAGGAATGATGGAAGCTGGGGGCTTGACTCAAGTCAAGATGAAAAGACCTCTCCTTGGGTATTTAATGCTGACTGATGAGATTGTAACTTATTTGTGACCTAGGGGTGGATGGCCTTTGTACTTTATACTACCCCTTAAGAGGGTACTTAGTAGTGACTGATGATATTGTAACTTAATTGTATCCCATGGATGGAAGACTTTGACCTTTGTACTTTGTGTCAATTAAGGTTTGCCTCCTTAAGGGTGAGTGAATTGGGGAGTTACTAAATGAAGAACTTACTAAATGAATGTTATCTTTTGCTTAAAACTATGTGATTACTTTGGTGAAAACTATGTGGCCATTTTAGTGATCAGTTGTGAAGTTGTAACATTCTGAATGCTGTACTTTGTTTTCTGTGAATGTTTTATCTTAGTTTCTTACTGAATAGAGAGTTCACTATACTGTGTAATCAGAATCTTGAAAAGCTGTTCACAGCAGCAGTCCTCTGGAAAGCTGCTCATGCTTGGCTTTACAGGATCCCAGCACTTAGTATGGTGTCTAACACATAGTAGGTGTTTAATAACTATTTATTAACTTCCGTCTGTTGTGTTGATTTGACTACATCTAAAGAACTGTATTCATTTAAGAATGTCACATTTTAGGGAGAAATTTGAAAACTGGAGGGTATCCAAAGGAAAGAAACCAGGTTGGTGAAAGAAAAACATATTATAAAAGGTTGATTGAAATAATTGGGTTTGTTTTAGCCTGCAAAAGAGAAGACTTGGTGGGGGGGGGGGCGGTGGGGGGGGGGTGGGAGGAGGTAGAGGAATGATAGCTTTCTTTTTTTTGCCTTTTGGAGGGCAATTGGGGTTAAGTAACTTGCCCAAGGTTACACAGCTAGTTTTTTTGTGTGGGTGTTTGTAATGCGAATGTAAATTTTAAAGATCTTCCCTGCCCCTAGGCTAAAGTGCACCAGAAGCCTGGGGAGGGAGGCTTGTTTTTCAGTAGATACTTCTTGATTGGCCAGTGAGTCAATAAGGTTGTTACATTCTCTGAGCCAGGAGAAGGTTATATAAGCCCTGATGTGTAGCTTTGTTTTGGGACTCACTTTGAGAAGTGTTCTGTGATTTGATCTGAATTCTGGGAAGCCGTTGTTGAGAGTCCCCCGGCTTTGAAAAACCCAGAATGTGGAAACCCAGATGTTGACTGGGTATGGATGTAATGGTTGACTGGGTATGGATGTAATGGTTGGACAGTTTGGAAATCTGTCTACTTGATGTTTCTGTCTTGATAATTATGCCTGTATACTTTGAGGTTCAGGGTGCTGACCTTTTCTCCTGAACAAGGTAAACGATATATGTCTGACTGATTAAAGTAAGCTTGTTAAGCCATTTTGAGTTGCTTTCCTTTAACAAAGCAGATCCAAGAACCTGTGGTAGCTGCAAACCCTGAGGACACTTGGGGTGCTTGCTGCTAGGTGTTAAGTGTCTGAGGCCAGAACTGAACTCAGGTCCTCCTGACTCTGGGGCACTTTACTCATTGCACCACCTAGCTGCCCTAGATAGCTTTCTTTCTTAGAAGGGTTGTTATATAGAAAAAGAATTAAATTTGCTCTGTATGGGCCTAAAAGGCACAAATAGGAACATTGGATGGATGTTATAGGAAAGTAGGTTTCAGTTTCATATAAGGAAAAGCTTGCTAACCATAAAAGGAATCCCAAAGTAGAATGGACAGCCTTGTGAAATGCTCAGGAGTTATCTTCCTGTACTTCGCTTCAAGTTATCTAGGAGTTAAGGACAGG
>NW_027187308.1:8136183-8149771 GCF_028583685.1 Petaurus breviceps papuanus
TTGAAACCATATTGTGCATTCTCTCCCTCTCCTCTCCTTTCCTTTCTTCTTCTCTCTCTCCCTTTCTCCCTCTATCTTTCCTTTTCTCTCTTCTCTTTTCTGTCTCTTTCTCTCTTTGTGTCTCTGTCTCTCATTATACAGATAGTCAACTTGATTATGGTTGTATTGATACTGGTTAATCAATCAAGTAGTCTGATGCAGCCATCATTGTGAATGGATTGAACCATTTGTTTGTAGGAGTGATGGTTTTGAAGTAAGGAGCCTGGGGTTTGAGTTTCTGCTTGGATTTTTACTAGCTATGTGACCTTTGAAAAATTACTCAGCCCCTTTGATACTTACATTCTTCAAATATTAAATGGAATGATGATATTTGTACTACCCACTCACAGTATTGTGAGGAAAGAGCTTTGTAAGCTTTGAATGTGAATGTTTATTACTATTATTATTACTATTTCATTGAAAAAAACTAGTTTGACTAATTTCTTAAATAAATTAGATTTGTTGTTATATAGGAGCAGAACTGTGGTCAATCCAAACATCCTGACCCTAAAATAAGAAATTTTAGTTTGGGAGTTAGTTTTATTCAAATATATGTGTATACACACACACATACATACATACATACATACATACATATATATATATATATATATTTTATACAATATACATATACCTTTGAAATCTTAGAACTTCCAATAATACAATGAAGGTGTCTGGACTTTCAACCTTAAATGATACTGTTGTACCCAAACCCAAATTACCCATCTCCTGATTTGAAGCCCACCATTAAGCCCCTTTATATATTTGTCTTTGTCTCTATCCTATACCCTGTAATGGCTTGAAACAGCTTAAGGCATAATCTTGGATATTGACCAGAGTGTAGTCCTGGGGTTATGGTACAAGTTTATCTCAAGTTTTTCTTATATTTATCCTATACTCAGAACATGACCCCTAGCCTGTCCCCATCACCCAATACCCTCCACCCTGTACCATGAACATGACCCCTATCCTGTACATCACCCTGTACCCTCCACCCTGTTCTGGGAGGGACCCCCTTTCCAGGAAAGGGACACCCTTGTACCCTTGCACCATCTTCCCAAATTAGCCCTGAGCTATAGATCTAACCAATGGCAATTCTTGGCTTCTGTGTGTCATTATTTATGTTAGTTCCCCTCCCCAATTGTGGTTTTTGTGGTTTTAGGCTTTATGAGCACTGTATGTACCCCAATTCAGGGTTGCCTGATTTGAGTGTACACTCCAGGCAGTTGTGCGCTTAATCAATAAATCCACACCTAAAGGTCTCAGCTCGCTCTTATTCTCTGCACAACAATGCTTAACACTTACTTTTTCATCCATGCTGGGAAAGTCATTGGAGATATTTTCAGGAATGCTATCTCTAGAATAGGTAATTGAAAGTTCTGAAGAGAACTTCTGAATTTGGGTTATCTTAGTTCTGGTTCATAGGAATGTGTTGAAGAGTTTTTGTGGAAGTTAAGTAAGAACCCTTTATTATGTCTAGGTTGAACCTTAGTTTATCCCATGGCACTTCACCTTATTAGATTTAGTTCAGTCTCTAGCATGTCAATTTCTGGAGGACTTGGGTTCAAATCTAAGCTCTCACATTAATGGTGTGACCATGGGTAAATCATTTAACCTCTCTGGGTCTCCGTTTCCTCATTTGAAAAGTGAAGGGGTTAAGTGAAGTTAAAAATGAAGATGGCTTCTGAGGTTCCTTCCAGCTATGATTCTGTAGGATTTTAAGATTTTATGGATCCTGACTGTCATCCAGGTCTAATGGTCTGCAGATTCTATTCTTTTCTATTTTTTGAAAATCTGGACAGCATTTTCTCTTCTTTCACTCTGTGTTACCTCTTTCATTTCCCATCATCTTTCAAATATTACTGATGTTGGCTTAGCAACCACATCTGCCAATTCTTCCATTTTTTAATTTAAAAAATTTTTTTTAGTAGCCAAGGATATAGTTTGTCTGGGCCAAATGACTTGAATTCATCAAGTGTACTCTTACTATCTCCTTATTTATTTTGGCTATAAGCTCCCTATTAGCCATTTTTGTTCTGTTATTTCCAGTTGTAAAAGTTATTTTCATTGGCAGAGAAAACAGAAGCAAAATAAAAATTGAATAGTCCTACTTTCTCTCTGTTGTCAGTTATCATCCACTGCAATCAGTGGTCCTATCCAGTGGTGTCCTAGTAAATGTTTAATAACTGGCTCTCTTTGGAAAAAATAGTAAGAATGACCCTAGGTTAAGGACTCCTATTTTTAGAGAGACATCTTGCTCAAGTATGGTTGGATGAGATGAACTCTGTTGTACCTTCTAATTCTGAGCTTCTGTGATTCTGTAACTATGTCATAGAGTGTAAGCTCCTTGAGGGCAGAGAAATTTTCACTTTTGACTTTGTATCTCTAGGAACTAACACAATATCTTGTACATAATAGGCACTATGTTTATTAAACTTGAGAGATGCAAATACAGGATAGTGATTGAGAGGTATAAATACAAAGAAATGTCCCAGCTTGTGTGGGAAAAGGTTTAGAGATTAAATCTGATCACAATTCACTTCCCTCCCATCTCCCCCTCTACCTAATGTCATCTTGAATTGCATTAATAGCAATACCATGTCTAGATAAGGGTGGTGTCAGGCCTATTGTACCTTGTGTTGATTTGACTACATTTGAAGCATTGTGTTCAGTTCTGGGAGGTAAATTTTAAGATTTATCTTCTAGAGAACATCCAGGGGAAAGTGACTAGGATGGTTAAGGTTCTAAGACAGCATGCTTCAATGAAGAATGATTAAAGGAATATGGATCATTTAACATGGAGAAGAGAATTCTGTAGTAGTGGGAGGTATTTGAACAAGGATGAAAGATGAAAAGGCATTATTCCTGCCAGAGACATAAGAATAAAGAAGGAAAATCAAGAAAGTGATGTGCAAAGGTGGAGAGCAACTTGTCTGGAGTATAAAAAAGGTCAAACAATGAGAAAGGTCAAGAAAAAGGGAAATGGAGGAAATGCCATTTGGTTTAGTATTTATGAGGTCACTGGTGACCTTTGAGGGAACAGTTTCAATAAAGGATTTGATAGAAACCAGACTTAAAAAAATATGAATGGCTAATGAGAATGTGTAGGTAGCAGTGAGAAAGAAAGAGAAAAAAGAGAGTTATGTGAAGAAATTAGTAGGAACCAAGTGAATATATTTTAAGGCTAGGGAACATAACTGATGGACAGAAATACCTTGCATATTGGGTAGTGGGGAGGTGACAGCTGATAAAGCAAGGAAATGAGGTAAGGTAGTTGGAAAGATTAATTCTGAAAAGGAGATGAGATGTTTTCCTTCTGAAATAGGAGGAAAAGATGACAGAAGTCATAAAGACATTTTCAGTTGAGGTAAAAAGGAAAGGGAAGAAGCTCACATCTGATGGCTTCACTATTCTCAGTAAAATACAGTAGGATATGAGGTGATTAAGTGAGAGGGAGGAAAGTTGAAAGTTCTGAAATAGCCAGACTTACAGGCAAGGAAATGTCTGTTAAGGTCTTATCCAACTTTAAAACTCTACGATCCAAGAGAGTATTCTGGGGAGATGGTGGAGTAGGTCAGAAAATTCTAAGCTCTCCAGATTCCCCCCACAAACAAGACAAAGTAGCACCTGAGGGTAAAACATAGAGTGGTAAAAATAAACAAGAGTTGGGGTAGGACAGTAGTCCTCCTTGGACAAGTGGGAGACAAGCCAAAGGAAAATTCCAGGACCAAGGTTTGGTTCCTGTGAAGAGTAAATACCTCGAGGTTAGTTCTGCTGAAAGTGGCAAGCCCTGGGGCTAGCTGGGTTGGAGGTAGCCCCAGCCTCAGCCACAGGAACCTTCACTTCCTGAACAGTTTTGGGAGTCCCTTCTGAGCCAAGGAAGATTAAAAGAACATCTGTTGATAAAGAGCACCAGGCCCAGCTGTGCTGCCCAGGCATAGCCCTAGGTGAGAAGGAACAAGCACACCAGCTTGGCAAGTGTAGAAGCAGTGGGGCAGGACACCACTGGTTGGGGGTTCTTGGTTTGGGTTCCAGGACAGAGGGGAGAGCTGAAGGAGGACCTGAGGCCAGAGGCACCATCCCCTATACCCCAGGACTGGAGATGATTTCAAAAAATAAGCTACTATAAATAAAAAAAAAATAAGCAGACAAAGGAGAAAGAATCCAACCATAGAAAGTTACTGTAGGAATAGAGAAGACCAAGGTTCATCTTCAGAGGAGGATGTTGAAGGAAAAACAGTCTCTCATACTGCAAAGACTAATATAAAATGGTTACCTGACCAAAAAGAATTCATAGAAGAACTTAAAAAAGACTTTAAAAATCAAATAAGGGAGACAGAGGAAAAAAAAAACAATCCAAGAAAAACAAGAAGATTATGAAAAGAAAGTCAACCAATTAGAAAAGGAGATTCAGAATCTTTTTATTTTTGCTTTTTGGAGGGCAGTTGGGGTTAAGTGACTTGCCCAAGGTCACATGGCTAGTAAGTGTTAAGTGTTTGAGGCCAGATTTGAACTCAGGTCCTCCTGACTTCAGGGTTGCTCTATTCACTGTACCACCTAGCCACCCTGAGATTCAGAATCTTAAAGAAGAAAATGACTCCTTGAAAATTAGAATTGGGCAAGGGGAAGTCAGTGAAGTTATAAGAGACCAAGAAATAAAACAAAATATAAAGAATGAAAAAATAGAAGAGAATATGAAACATATTGTAAGAAAAGCCACTGATTTGGAGAACAGATCAAGAAGAGAAAACATAAGAATAATCAGAATACCTGAAAGCTACGACCGAAAAAAGAATCTTGATACAATAATATGAGAAATAATTAAAGAAATTTTTCCTGAAGTGTTAGAACAAGAGGGGAAAGTAGAAATAGAAAATAAATTCACTGATCACCACCTGAAAGGGATGGGGAAAACATAAAATATCATAGTCAAATTCTACAGCCCCAGCTCAGAGAGAAAAATATTACAAGAAACAAGAAAAAATAATTTAAATATGGTGGTGCCACAATTAGAATCACACAAGACCTATCAGCAGTGACACTATAAGACCACAGGTCTTGGAACACTATATATTGAAGAGCAAAAAAACTGGGGTTGTGGCCAAATATATCATACCCATCAAAGTTAAGCATAATCTTGAATGAAAAGAAATGTACATTAATGAATTGCCAGACCTTCAGGATTTTGTTAAAAAAAAAAAACAGGAACTTCACAGAAGATTTGACATATAGGATCCAAGAGAAATATGAGGTACACATCAAAGACTAATTACAAGGGACTCAATAAGGACAGACTGTTTATTTTTTATAAGGAGAAATTTAAAATGTATGTGTAAGACTGTTATTAGTAATTGGGTAGTTCAAAAGAAAGACTGAGATAGATCTGAGTACAATAGGATTTTAGAAAGTAAAACCATTTAGGAAAAGGTAAAAAAGAGTAATTATTTTATATAAATGAGGTACAAGAGGAAGAACTGGCATAGAGGAATTAGATGATGGTGGAGGGCTGGTTGTTCTGGAACCCTACGTTCATTGAGAATGGGTTTAAGTAAAAATAATAATTATACAAATGAAGTGTGAGAGGAAGAACTGACACAGGAATTAGGGAGGGAGGGAGGGCTGGTAGTCAGTTCTGGAAACCTACTCCCTACTCTCAATGGGAATGGGTTAATGAGGGAACAATACATATATATATATATATATATATATATATATATATATATATATATACATAAAAGTCTTCTAAATTCAGAAGAAAATGCAATGCTAAGGGGATAGGGAGGAGGGAGAAGATAAAGGAGAGACTTCAGGGTTGGGGGGACAAGATTAGGGAGGGAACTTGGGAGGAGAGGGTAAGGGATGGTTCTCTGGTGGGACTGTTTGGATTAATGACTCAAGATGGTTGTAAAACTTAATGAATAGGAGGTATCATTGCTATTTTGTAAATGTTGCCTGCTGCTTATTTGTCAAGAATATGTTACATCTGAAAAAAAATAACTCATGTAAACTCTTGGTCAATAAAATAATAGTGACCAGGGAAGGACAGAGAAAGAGATAGAGGAAACAAAAAGCTGCAAGGAATGAAGGTAAGGAAAGAAAATATGTGGTATTCATAAAACAAGAATAATTTTTAATATTCAAAGAGATTAACATACACTGTGAATGAACTGATTAGGAGTAAAATGTGGAAAACTTTAAGAATACAGGAAAAAAAGAAAATGTTTTGTTAAGAAGTGATGTTATTAAATGCCAATTCAAAAGGAAAAAAAAAAAGAGTCCATGATTCCAAGATATCGGTTGTGGAGTATTCACTCTCCTCCTCTGCACGCTGAGAATACAGTATTAAAACTCTGGTTCATACATGTATATTGTCTCCAACACTGGTGTAGTGGAACGATCACTGAACTTAAGAGTCATGTGTTCTGAATTCAAACCCATGTCCTGCCATTTACTTAGATGACCTTTGGAAAATTATTTAATCTCTGGGCCTGTTTTATCATTTGTGAAATGAAGACATTGGACTTAAATGATTGCTGAGGTCCCTCCCAGCTCAGGATCTAAGACCCCAAGACTAGCCCTATTAATTCTTGACCTTTTGACCTTTACTTTTTTGGGGTTACGAAACCATCTCTTACTCTTATTCCTTTTGCTGAACCAAAGTCATGCCTACATAACACTAACATGATCCATTTAGAAAGTTAAAAAACAGCCACACACATAGAGTTAACTAGTTTTGAGTATTTGAAGACTAAAAGGTTGACTTTTCCCTTGAATTGGATGGCTATTTTGGCATCATAAAGACACAGACAAAGAGACTTTCTCCACCTGTGCTTTCCTTCACCTTCCCATAAGCTATTCATATGAGAAAGTTAAGCATAGAAATATTGGTGTATGTCATTATATGTTCAAGACAACATCTGGAATATACGCATGCTTAGGTATATTGGTGCAGGCACATAACAGAACCTATCTTGGGGGTCTAGTGTGCCCTGACTTATATATTCAAACCTTTGATCTATCCTCTACCTTAAAGTCTCTCTTCATTCCCATCTACCCTCTAATCAGCTGTCAAAATGATCTTCCTAAAGTCTGACCATATTATCCTTCTACACAACAAACTCTAGTGACTCCCTCTCCCATCCAGGATCAAATCTTTTTGCAATTCAAAGTCCTTCATAGACTGGCCTTCTCCTGTTTTTCCAGTTTTATATCTCACTTCCTCACCAAACACTCTGTGATCCAGTGACACTGCCCTCTTTACTGTTCCTCACATAAGAAACCCTGTCTTCTGATATGGGCATTTTCACTGGCTGTCCTCCAGGACTGGAATTTTCTCTTCCTTCATCACTGTCTCTGGGCTTCTCTACCTTCTTTCAAGTCCCAGGGCTACTGCCTTTCTTCTGTTGATCATCTCCAATTTATCTTGTATACATCTTGCTTAAATATAGTTATATGTGTGTTGTTTCCTCCATTAGACTATGAGCTCTCTTAGGGCAGAGATTATCTTTTGCCCCTCTCTTTGTATCTTTATTGCTTTACACAGTGCCCAGCACACAGAAATCACTTGATAAATGCTTTTTCATTTGACTTGACTTCAAATTCTTCCTTCCCAATCTCCGATCAATGAGGATATACCTAAGCATGAATTGATTTTTTAATTGATATTTATATAGATAATACTAGATATAAATAGATAAATACATTTGTATAGGTAGTTATATTATCTAAATATCTGGTCATAATTAGAATGCTAGTAAATGTAATAAGCCTTATAGGTTTGCAATCCCTAGCCCTGGACTAAGAGTGCTTTAAAACATTATTCTGTAGTAAGCACTCCCCACTTCTGGAGCTGCAATGTGGTGGGATGCTGTTTTAAAATGGACATTCTACAGTTCTCAGATATGGCTTTTTAGCAGCTTTTGAGCTAAAGCAGAGTGATGCGTGTTCTGGATTAATCCACTTTTGGCTCAGACCTAGAAGGTCTGTCTTGTACTCTCAAGTGTCATTTAAAACCTGCCAAGTGGAGAGTGTGCATTTGGGGTGGGGGGAGGCTTTTTTACCTTTTAAAAAGATGGTGCCAGCCAATGTTTTTGCCAGAGGCTCTTCCATCCTGGAAGCAGCTCTAGTTGTAAATAGAATAGCCTCACTGAAATTCCTCCACTGGGCTCCTCCCCATACCTATTTTTAAATCATAATATTACCAAAATGTGAGATGGGAAAGATGTATTACATTATCTCTTGCTGGCCTTTTACTAGGTCCATCTATTTCCTGTTTGGACTTTTAACTTTAAAGTGACAGACACATTTCTCAAAATACCCTTCATGTAGGAGTCTTAAAGTGCTTTGACAATAAATTTAGATTCAGGTGAAGCTAAAGTGATTTATCCTCTAGGTGACCTCTGAAGTATTTTTTGGGGGGGTAGGGGGAATGATTCAATTCATGTGGGAGAACGTTTGCTATGGAAATTCACTCCAAGGCACATCAACAACTCATTTGTAACTTATTGGCTTCAAGCAGAGGTTCTTAACCTGGGGTCTATGGATCCCCAAGGAATCTGTGGATAGATTTCAGGGGGGTCTGTAAGCCTGGATGGGGAAAATATAGCATCTTTATTTTCACTTACTTCTAACTGAAATTTAACATATCTTCCAATTCTTTAAAAACATTATTCTGAGAAGGGGGTCCACAGGATTCATCACGTAGCCAAAGGGGTGCATGACACAAGAAAAAAAATTAGGAACTTCTGCCTTACTGAACTGTCTGAAGCAATGAGAAGTTAAGTGATTTGCCTACAGCTGTACAACTCATATGTGCCAGAGGCAGGCTCTAAAGCCCCATCTTTGTGACACCAAGGACGCCCCTTTTTGCACCATGCTACACTGACTTAAGAGCACCTTGTGGCTTGAACTCCAGGCCTGGAATTAGGAAGAACTGAGTTAAAATTCAGCCTTAGACACTTACTAGCTGTGTGACCCTGGGCAAGTCACTTAACCCTGTTTGCCCTAGTTTCCTCATCTATAACATGAGCTACAGAGGAAAATGACAAACCACTCCAGTATCTTTGCCAAGAAAATCCCAAATAGGGTAACAAAGAGTCTGACACGACTGAAACAAACAACCCAGCAACAACGTTGCCTTATGCTCTCTAAAACAGTGTAAGGCCCTTTCTTCACACATCAAAAGCCTTTATGGAGATGGTTTGGTGAGGGAACAGAGTATCTCCCACCCTAATTTCTTCTCTATTTTCCAGCTTCCACCTTGGTGGCCCCCTCACCCATAATCATCTCAATTCAATTTGTGAGTTTAAATTCTATATTAACCAATGTGGGACTGGGGAGTGGAAAGAAGAGGCAAGAGTATGGGTGGGTTGAGGGTGAAGTGGTCAGTCCTGTGAGTAAAATCAGAACCAGTGCTGGGAAATATCCAGAACAGTTCCTGGTACATAATAAATGTTTATTGGTTGATTGTACAGGTGAGGGAGTAGGAGTGGGTACAAGGTGAAAGTCAAAGGTGGCAACTCAGAGCAGGTGGGAGGCCCCTTAAAAAGGCAGGTTTGAGGACTGCTCTATTATCTGTCATTCATTATGGTGGAGGGTTGGGCCTGGGAATTCCATTAAACTGAGAATTCATGGAATGGGTTAGAAACACTGACCAAAAAAGGAAAAAAAAACCCCAACCCTCAGTGGAACCCTAAAAAGAGATTCTGCTGGTGTTCAGCTAGTGAATCCCTACAGATTTTAAGCCAGCAGGGACTGACAATGAGCCACCTGCGACAGAAATATGTGCAAGATAACAGCAGCCCCTCTTCAGAGGGAGCCCCTCTTCACATTGTTGGCTATGTTCCATCTGGCAAACACAGATCTTTGCAAAATTGATATACTGTTGTCATCCCCTGTTTCCATTTTTCGGTCATCTCTTCTTTAAGTTTCTCATCTCATTTAACAATGTAGTCAAGCTTTCATCACCTATTCTGTGGGCAGAAAAAAAGCATCATGGGAAATTAATAGTCCTGACACACAGGCTCATGGATGTGGAGTTGGACGAGTCCATCTTGGGGCCCTCTCAACACAGAACCACAGAATTTGAGATTTGGAAGGTACTTCATCAGCTATCTAGTGCAACCCATCCATGAAATAAATCCCCACTGTGATACACTTGATGAGTGATTAACCAACCTCTTTTATTTTTCCAGACCTCCAAGGAAGAGGAACCAGCCACTTCCCAAGGCAGCAGATTCTACTTTCAGATAGCAATAATTATCGCAATTTTTACTCATTGCTCTGCTCCCTGGGACCAAACAGAACAGGTCCTATCTTTCCTCCACATGACAGTTCTTTAAATACTTGAAAGTAGCTATCATATCATTATGTTGCTTCCCCCTTCCCCTCCCCTTTAACATCCCTCTCCCAATTATCTTTTCTCTGTGCTCAACTTCTTCCATTTTACTTTCTCAGTGTGAAGAAACTGAATGTTAAGTGACTTGCCTAAGGTCACAAGGTGCTAATGAGTAGAAATCGTATTTGAACCCAGGTCCCAGTACTCTTGTCACTGTAGCACAGTGACCAGAAGACCGTTTTGGGGAGGACAATGCCTCTGTTGGAGGTATTACATACACCAGGAAAGCAAAGAGATGCTCTTTGTTTAATACATCACTTCATATAAGTGATTTAATGTCTGGGTTCAACTTTAAACTACTGTATAACTTAATTCTGGCTCTGTATAGTGATATGTGACCTCTGTATACATCACTTATATCTTTTAGTCCTTATCTATTTTGCAGAGGCGTTGTACCTTCCTTAAATCCTTAGGTACCAGCATTATGGCTCCAGGCAAGATAATTTACAGGAAATTCAAGACCTTGGCTTCCTCAGAACAGATTTTGACTCACATGTTCAGGTATGGGCTTCTCTCCCCTCCCCTCCCTTTCTTTTCCTCTGTAATACTTTTTTCCCCCATTAATAGCCTAAATCTTAAACTGGCATTTCACATTCCTTTGGACTGAGCTATGGACTTTCACCTTGTAATTCCCAAAAGGAGACAGAGTATAAGCTCCCATTATTTGACATCGGTAAACATGCCTGAAAACAAAGAAAGATTTCTAATTATCCAGCCATGGGTCTTTGAAATACTTTTACATAAGAACATCCAGAAATGCCACTTGGGGTCAGGTACTGGCCAACCATTCAGCCCTGTTATCTACTAATGACAGTGGTGTCAAGTGATGTGCTTTATGGAACCATTTGTAGCTGCTCTTCGAGTGCTCCATATCCAGATGTTAGGAATACATACTCAATGGACCTGACTTCCTTTTTCCACTGTCAAAAGGTATAGAATTTTGAACAGGGACAAGTAGGATCAATTGTGCCACCCTCTACTCAAGAGGTCAGACAACTGTTTGAAGACTTCCTAGGAAAAGGAATCAACTACTTACCAAGGCAACTGATTCCACTTTAAAACAGCTCTAGTTGTTAGGAAGAATTTTAGGGGTTTTCAGGTTTCTGAGAATTGTATGAATGATTCTGAAAGTCAATTTCATCTTATGTTTTATTAATAGAGGGAGTCTGGTATTGAGGACTGGAAACAGAATGAAAACAGAAAGACCTAGGTTTAAGGTTTAACACCTCTGACACATTCTGGCTATGTGACTGGATAAATGACTTAATCTCTCAGTGCTCTGGGTAACTCTCTGACACTAGAATTTACAGAGAAATGGCCAAACTGAATGGCAGAAGGACTTTCCTTGTGAAATTATAGGTCCAGTTCCTATATGCCCTCTATATCTCTATGCCCATTATTGGCACATATATGTACATATATGTATTTACCTACATATATGTATATATATTTATTCATTCATATATTTATATGTACATATATTTCTATTTTGGGGTATTGGCAGATGGGTGGCACAGTGTATAGAGTGCTAGCCCTGGAGTCAGGAAGACCTGAGGTCAAATCCAGCCTCTGGCACTTACTAACTATGGGACCCTGGGCAAGTCACTTAACCCTGCTTATCTCAGTTCTCATGTGTAAAATGAACTGTAGAAGGAAATGGCAGACTAACCCAGTATCTTTGCCAAGAAAACCCCAAATTGGATCACAGAGAGTTGGACACAACCGAAACAGAGGAATAACAACAAAAAGATGGGTTGGAGGGGGGCAAAGTAGGGAGGGACAGGGAACAAACACTGATTGTCAGGCACTGTGCTAAGCCTGACATGCTCAAAGAGATGGGATTGCTAGATTAATTTATTTGTCTCCTGAGGAACCTCTATGTGGGTCAAGAAGAAAGAGTTGGAACTGAACATGGACCAATTGCTCGGTTTAAGACTGGGAAAGATGCGTATTGTCACCTTTTAAAATTTAATTTATGTACATTGTACATCATGTGAAAAGTCAGGCTGGATGAATCAAAAGCCAGAATTAATTCTGCTGGGAGAAATGCCAACAATCTCAGATATGCAGATAATACCACTCTGATGGCAGAAAGTAAAGAAGAATCAAGAAGCCTGTTGTTGAGGGTGAAAGTGTAGAGTGTAAAAGTGGCCTTGAAGCTTACCAATAAAGAAAAATAACCCTAAGATGATGGAAATTGATCCCATCACTTCCTGGCAAATAGAGGGAGAAGAAATAAAAGTGGGGTCAGATTTTCTATTCTTGGGCTCAAAGATCATTGTATATGGTGACTACGGCCATGAAATTAAAAGATGCTTGCTCCTTGGAAGGAAAGCTATGGCAAATCTGGACAGCAGACTAAAAAGCAGAGATAGATTGTTTGTCAACTTTGTCAACAAAAGTCTGTAGAGTCAAAGCTATGGCTTTTCCAGTCATGTATGACTGAGAGCTGGGCTGCAAGGAAAGCTGAGTCCCACAGAATCGACACTTTTGAATTGTGGTGCTGGAGAAGACTTTTGAGAGTCTCTCTTGGATAGTAAGGAGATTAAATTAGTCAATACTTAAAGATATTAGTTCACACTACACATTAGAAGGTAAAATGCTGAAACTGAAGCTGAAATACTTTTGCCACATAAAGGAAAAGCAGGACTCATTGGAAAAGACCATGATGTTGGGAAAGATTTAAGACAAAAGGAGAAAAGGATGGCAGAGGATGAGATGGATAGATAGTATCATGGAAGCAATGAATGTGAGCTTGGACAGATGTTTGGAGACAGTGGAGGACAGAAGGGCTGCGCAGCTGAGTGGTGCAGTGGATAGAGTGCTGGCCCTGGAGTCAGGAGGACATGAGTTCAAATTTGACCTTAGACAAGTATGACCCTGGATAAGTCATTTAATCCTGTTTACCTGAGTTTCCTCTTTTGTAAAATGAGCTAGAAAATGAAATGGAAAACTAATACCTTTTCCAAGAAAATCCCAAATGAGGGAAAAAGAAGAAGGAGGAGGAGGGGAAAGAAGGGGAAGGGGAGGAGGGGGAGGAGGAGGAAAAGGAGAAGAAGAAGAAGAAGAAAGAAGGAGGTGGAGGAAGAAGAAGAAAGAGGGAGGAGGAGGAGGAAAAGGAGAAGAAGAAAGAAGGAGGAGGAGGAAGAAGAA